>NC_056748.1:155331780-155361780 GCF_019279795.1 Protopterus annectens | reverse complement strand
GTTTTATGAGTTGTCGGTATTGTGTGTTTTCGGTCTTTTGGTGTCGGTGTTTTGGGTGTCGGCGTTTTGGGTGTCGGCTTTGTGGCGTGTCGGTGTAGTGAAGGGGATCCATATATATATATATATATATATATATATATATATATATATATATATATATATCTGTGTATATCGATATATATATATATATATATATATATATATATCTATATCGATATGTATCTATATATCTTTACATATATATATATTTTTTTTTTTATTTATATGTATATATATATATATATATATATATATATATATATATATATATATATGGGTCTACTTCATTTCATTGAATTATTTCGTCGAAATTTCATTTCACTGAAAGTTCATTACATTGACAAGCATTTTAGGTGGGGGGCTTCGCCCCACACACCCCCCCTAACTATATATATCAACCCGGGTCGAGTGCACAACATTGGGAAGGGGCAAATGCTTGTCGATGTAATGAACTTTCAGTGAAATGAAATTTTGACGAAATGAGATTCAATGAAATGAAGTAGACCCATATATATATATATATATATATATATATATATATATATATATATGTATATATATATATATATATATATATACATATATATATATATATATATATATATATAAAATTAAACATGTAATACTAAAGATAATCCCCACAGGTTATGGCATACTAAGAGTAGACCGGCTAAACAAAAAAGGAGGCGGTGTAGCTATAATATTTAAACAGCATCTAAACATCCAGACCTTAAAATCATCAGCTCCACAAATAGGCAATAAAGAAATAATATATACCAACCTCAAAATAAACCAAAACAAAACCATCAACATAATTGGATGCTACTTCCCACCTGGCCAAAACATCCCTCCACTAGAAAACCTCCTCAGCTGATCTACCCAACATCTCCCCCAAGAAACTATCATTTTAGGTGATTTCAATATTGACTGGCAATCCTGTTCTGGCAACCATCCAACCCATCATGTAAACCTTCATGGCTTCACCCAACTAGTCCAGTCGCCAACCAGGATAAATAAAAACTCCAGCAAGCACACTACTCTAGATTGGATACTAGTCAGTAAGAGCCCCCAGTCATATATAACAGGCTGCTTATCAGATAGCCTCAGTGATCACTCCCCAACATTCCTACTCAAAAAATACCTATACCAAGCTAAACCTGTCATCTGCCATCAAATACGTAAAAAACTAAACTTTAACCCACTCACATTCATCTCATCCCTCAAAGAATGTAACTGGCATCCTCTAAAGTACCTCAGTCTTGATAACGCAGTTGAATTTTTTAATACTACCTTCCTGAGCATCCTTAATTACCATGCCCCCATAAGACTTTCCAGAATCAAAGCACAACCGTCCCCATGGCTACAGAAAACCACTAAGTCAGAAATGAAAAACAGGGATAAAGCCTGGGAGCACTGGTGCAAAACCAAAACCCCCTCAAATAGACAGAAATTCCTAGAACTACGCAATAGAGTCAAAAAGCTAATAAAACAGGACAGATTCCAATACTACCAGTCTGCCCTAGACTCCTCTCAACACAGCCCCAAACAATTCTGGTCCTCCATAAACTCCATCCTCCACCCAGGTAAAGTCAGTACCCCTCCTCCTAACATCCCTCACTCCTCAGAAAATATTGCTACCTCATTCAACACACACTTCACCCAAACCATACTATCACTAGCTAAACAACACAACCCCTCCTCCAACCCACACCTTCAACTAGTAATCTCCCCACTGCCTTCTCTTTTTCTCCTGTACCTACCTCCAACATAAAAAAACTCTTAACTAAACTTAAGTCCACCAGATTAGCAGCAGACAACCTCCCAAGTGAATACCTACAAATCACAGCTGATGCTCTGGCCTACCCAGTATCCATCTTGATTAACCGATCTCTGTCAGAAAGTTACGTTCCCACACTGTGGAAAGTATCACATATAATTTCCCTCCACAAAGGCGGACCCTCCACAGAACTAACCAGTTACCACCCATAGCTATTCTCTCTCCACTCTCCAAAATACTAGAGAGATGCATACACTCTCAGGTCTCAGACTACCTCCTTACTAGCAACCTCCTTTCCAATACTCAGCATGGTTTCTGACCAAACCATAGCACCACCACTGCCTTACTGTCCTTTACTAACACTATCCTTCAGCATAAAAACAATGGCTATCTCTCCTCTGCTACTTTCTTAGACCTATCTAAAGCATTTGACATGGTCCCACACAAACAACTTATCTCTGTCCTCAATAACCTATCCTTCTCACAATCGGTCACCAACTGGTTTCAGAGTTACCTGTCTGACCGCCAACAATCTGTTGTATGGCAGAATGACATATCTCCCCAACTACCTGTCTCCATAGAGGTTACCCAAGGATCCATCCTTGGACCCCTTCTCTTCTCTGTTTTCACCAATAATCTAGCCTCTGCCACCAAACATGGCACACTCATACAATACGCAGATGACTCAACCATCATCTGCTCAGCCCAGTCCCTACCCAAACTGCAAAAAGTCACACAGGAAGCCTTTTCTTCTGTTGAAACCTGGTTATCCAATGCCCAATTAATACTCAACCCAAACAAAACTAAACTACTCATCTTCCAACCCACCAAACATACTCTCACTTTAACATCACAGCAAAGGACAACAGCACTATATACCCAACTGAACACACCAAATTGCTAGGAGTGGAAATAGACAATAAACTATAATTTGACATTCACATATCCTTGACCATAAAAAAAGTCCACAATAAACTAGGAGCATTATACAGAAAAAAGCAACTTCTCACCAAAGCAGCAAAGACTTCAATAGCAAATTCCCACCTTATCTCCACCCTACTTTATGCCTGTCCAGTATACACCAACCTAAGGCAATGCGATTTAAACAAGCTAGAGACCTGCTACAACAAAATCGCCAAATTCTCCACAGGGGCATCCTACCGTAGTCACCACTATCTCTCACTTGCTGAACTGGGCTGGCTTGAACTCCCTCACCTTTTTCAATGGTATCAACTCTCACTTGCCCACAAACTAGTAAATCATCCACTAAATGTCCCATCCCTCCAGAATCTACTCCAACCCTATCGCACCACCAGACCACTAAGTTCCAGCAACAAAACTCACTTGCAGATCACTAAAGCCAATAACTCTGCTGGTGAAGCACTTTTCTCTTGCACCATAGCCAAATTATGGAACTCCCTCCCACCCACAATTACCTCTGTACCATCATGCACCCACTTCAAAACTTTACTAAAAGCGCACCTAAAAACATGCTGGCTATGCCCTTGCAACTCCCACTCTAATATCACCCTCCCCATCCAACCACTACCTTTCTTTCCACTCCGCTAACTACCTTGATTATAGCAAGCTCAGATGCTCATAAGCCTAGTACTTATTATACAGCAGGAACTTCTTATTGTAGCATTTGTTAATGTCTGTTATGTACTTCACAGATAAAGATTCTAGTTGTCTACTGATGTACTATGTTCTTCATCTGTAAATATGTTGTAAGTAATTGCTATGTAAATTGGCAATCACTATGTAATCCAGTGTAACTACTGTCTGTTTATTTTAACTGTGGAGCTTTTCTCCCCGGGCCTCCACTGAAAATGGACCTACGTCCAATCGGACACTCCCGGTCAACAAATATAAATAAATAAATAAATAATAAAAATTAAAATTAAACTCATCATGCATAGCCATGAAAAAAAACCATGTGCTGCCTTCAGTACAAGTTATTTTTAATAAAAGTTATTATGGTCCAGTTTCTTTAACTCAAGTATGTTCTTAATGGAGCATGTCTGACTGAGTCTGGGTTTCTGATAACCTTTAAGTCAAATCTGCATTTAAATTCTTTTTTCTCTGGCTTTTGCCTTCTAATGGGCCCAGATATATTCTCTCTATTACATGGACAAACTTCTCATAGTTCCTGCAGACCTGAGCATAGCTGGACAGTCCTTAAGCCTGATATCTGAAAGGTGTTTGGTCACTCTTATTTTGAAAGGGTTAATTGCTTTTTCCAATATAAAAGTCTCTGCTTTTTGTACAGCTTGTCTGGTATACTACAAAGGTACTATTGTAGTTATAGCTGTCATTGTAAACATATTTCTTTTTATGAGAATGAATATATAAAATAGTTCTTTTGACTGATAAATACACAGCATCTGCAGCCTGGGGGTTGCAGGGAAATGTTTATACCAACAATTCTGTAGGTGCACTAAGTTCTTTTACATTTTATGCTCATCTTCTAAAGTTTCTATCTTTTTTTTCATAAATGAAGGATGGTTGTGTGTCCAGAATCTGACTGAGAGATTGGTTCCCCTAATGATGCTCCAAGTTTTCAACATGTTTCTTTTTATTACTTGTGAATCTTTGAAATATGTTAGGTTCATACTCCTGTTATGTTTGTCATTTCCTTCACAGATATTTGGTTGTGTGGCTGTAACAGTTCCTTCTGGGGGCTCACCAGAGCTGGATCATTATTTTGTTTGATGGGTTTAATGGATCCCATTGTGTTGGCCACCAAATCCTCATTTATCCACTTTCCAAAAAATCGTATTACAGTTGATCTAGGCTGGTGAGAAATTGATCCATCTCTCCAGACACTCTGGCTATTCTTATTCCCTATGATTTGAGGACATTTTTCTTAGTAATTTTGGGGTGCATACTGTTATCATGTAGAAGTAGATTCACTTGTGTAGGTTTTCTCTACAGGTCATTCTTAAGCTTTTCCTCTTTTCTGTCCTCACAGACGATGATGTCCAGGAATATCAAGTTATTGTTACCGCAGTGGTTGATGAAATGTAAAAAGTCTGAGTTGTTTTCAGTATAGAAGAAGAAGTTATGCAGCTTGTTCGGGGAGCCTTTCCATGTGATAAAGATATCATCAGTAAAATGATAGTAACAATGTGTGTATTTACATAATTCTGAGGAAAAGATGGTGCTCTCATCCCATCTTGTCAAGGCTATATTGGCTAAACTAGGGACCATAGCAGCTCACATAGCTGTCCCCTTGTTTATTTGTGCCATTTCTGATTGAAGTGAAAGTGGTTTTTGGTAAGTATGATATTCAGCATATTCTCAATAGCTTTAATTTCTCTTTAGGTGGTGTTGGTCCTTGGGCCATTTACTCTTTCACAGCATCAGTACAGTAGTATATGTGGAAGAGCAGTGTATAGGATTTCCACATCAATCACGATAAGCATTATCTCTGGTTGTATTTTTATTTCTTTGATTTTTTTCTGGAAATTGAGTGAGTCCAAAATGAAGGAGTGAGCACTCCTAACCATCCCTTTAGTCTTAAATTCAATATAAATGGGCAATGTTTCAGTGGTTGAACCACCTCCTCCTACTATTGAGTGAAAAGGAGGATTTTACACATTTTGTGAGGTTTTGGGATGCCAAACAATTGAGGTATCCTAGGGTGGGGGACTATCAGAAAGTTAAATCATCGTCTAAAAGTCCCTCTTAGTTAAGCTTATGAAGTTTGATGCCAATGACCTTGTAAGCATTTGTGACTTGCTCAAAATCTAGTGTCTTCTAGAAATTCTGATTCCCGAGCATTTCTTCAATGTTCTGGTTGTATTTCTCAGTGTCTGGATTCCCGAGCATTTCTTCAATGTTCTGGTTGTATTTCTCAGTGTCTGTGATGAAGATGCCACCACCTTCGTCTGTTTCATAATCCTTCTTGTCTTCATTCAGTCATTTTACAGCAGACAGGTTTTCTTGGGTGAGATTATAAAATGTCCTCTTGCAAGGTTTAGCTAGAATTCTATGTAGGTCATCTTCACATTTCTCTTCATATGCCCAGACAGTAGGGTGAAGTGGGGGAGCAGATGTTGCTAGGTTTTCTCCATTTATTCTTCATTGCTTGATGTTATGTCCTTAGATCACTGCCTTCTCCAAGTTGCCTGTTTCTCTTTTCTCTCTCATGAAAAAATATTTTAAGGTTCAGGTTTCTACAAAACAGCATAAGGTCAATGACTGTAGTGACAAGGTTGCTTCTGTTATGTGGAATAAAGACAAGGCCTTTGTCTAGTACTTTGGTTTCTGCGTCTGTTAATGGTGTCCTGGAATGGTTCCATATTTTGTTCTTGCTTGTGTTTCTGGAGCACTGGTCCTGTCCTGGCTAGTGGCTACTGTCCTTTTCTGTTTGTATCCTGGAAATCCCTTGTTTTCCTGACTGGATGACATTTTGTCCTTGGGGCTGTTTGGGTGTTTGCTGTGAAACCATATTTTTGTTAGTCTCCTCATTTGTTGATTCTGTGGAGTTTTGTCTGGTGGTGATGCTCTGCTGACTGTTGGAAATTCTGCTGTGGGCTGCAAAATTCATGTGTCAAGTTTACTTGTGTGCCCTCAGATAAGGATCATAGTTTGTGTCAGTTTGACTCCCACTACGACTAGTTTTTGAGTCTCCAAAGTCTGCATCATGTTGGGGCCAGGACTGCTGGAAAGGTAGATGTTATTGCCTGTTCATATTCTCTCTGTTTCAATTAGATTTTTGTAGCTGTAGCCAATTTTCTCTCTTACCAGCTTCCGAAGTTTTGTTTGATATTTTGCTCAAAACTGTACACACTCTCTTTGATGAATTGCAGCGTTTCTGATGTGAAAACATTTTGAAATGAATGTCTACTACATTTGTTTTTTTTTTTCAGCTTTAATCCCTGGGTCTCCACCAAAAAGAGGTTTTGCATGACTGAATTAGACCTTCCTGGTAAACAAATGAAAATAAATAAATAAACAAATAAATAAATATATACATCTCAACATAGCTTTTGCCTCACCACAGTGCTACAACTGCCCTACTAAGCAAGCAATAATGCCTGATAGGGTGTGTGTGTCGGGTCTCTACATTCCTGGAAGGGCATTAATTACAGATTAACACACACCCTGGAGGGCATTATTGCACTTAAAGAAAGGGATCTCTGTAAAATTGTTGTTTTACTTATTTTTTTAAGTGCTATATTATTTTTTATATATTTTTGATATAAAATAGCTTGTCTGCCTAATGTTTGAAACTTGCTGTAGTATATATTAATGTTGTTGGAGAAAGCATTTTTCATCCAAAATATGACACTTAAAAATTCAGGTATTTTCTTTATTTTTTTGGGCCCTTACTCCTGAAATATTTAGTTTATTGCCAGTCATTGGAGACAGAAGTTATTAAATAATGACATACATTTGAGTTTCAGAGTTTTATTTCTTTCAGAAAATTCATGCTAACACAAATTCTTTTATTTGAGTAGGTTTGTACTTTTATAAGAGGGATAATTAAAATCTGTTCTTATTTTTGAGCCTTTGTTCCTGTTTTATTTTAGGCTTTATCCAGATTTCTTCAGCTGAAGGGTCCAGAGGTATGCAAACCTCTTTGCTGCTGCCAGTGGTAGAGCTCACTCACTCACTCACTCACTCACTCACTCACTCACTCACTCACTCACTCACTCACACACACACACACACACACACACACACACACACACACACACACACACACACACACACACACACACACACACACACACACACACACACACACACACACAGTCTCTTCTGCTTTCATGCACACATTCAGTCACACACGCAGACAGAAACATAAACACACATACTATTTTTCTTTCACTTGATCAATCTCTCTCTCTTTCTTACTCTCATACATGCATATACTCTCACACACGCATTATTTTTCTTTTTTCTTTTACACTCAGTAAACTGTAAAAGCGTTGCTTAGCGAGTGTAAAATAATGGCTCACTAGCTCTCACTTTCACTGGCATGCATGCATACACTCACACACAGACATAAACACATACACACAATTTTTCTTTAATTGTCTAATTTTTGTTTCACATTTTACACTCGCTAAACAGCGAAAGCACTGCTTAGAGAGCATAAAATAGTGACGGCCATTCAATTTTCTCAGTCTGAGCTCCAAGGCAGCTTGATATGCTGCCACGAAGCAGTGGCCTTGTTTTTCAGTGGACATTTCTTGTACATTAATACCTTGCTGTAGAACGTTCTATATGGAGGGTGCTGATGTATAGTTTGCCTATTCTCTAAACTTCATTAATATAGTTAACACACATAGGAACAAAGGTAAACTATTGTCAACTCTCTTTCTTATCTTGTCCAAAGTCTTTGACACCATCTCCCACACGATTCTTCTTCAATACCTCTTTAACCTGGAACTCAGTAACCCTTCCCTGGTCTGGTTCCACAGCTATATCTCAAACAGATTCCAAGCTGCCAAGTGACAAAACAAATTCTGCTCCTTTTCTCCAGTATCCACAGGCCTATCCCAGACCCTGCACTGTCACATTTTCATCAATGAATTTCCACAGTCAGCTAATCCCGCTCCATAGTTCAGTTCACCAATGATTCTACCATCATCTGCTATGCTCAAACCAAGACAACCTTCAGAAAATCACACAGGAGTCCTTTGACTCAACAGAGATTTGGCTAACTAACTCTCAGCTATTTCTTAATCCTAGTAAAACGAAACTTTTTGTTTTACTCCCAGACAGCTCTCACCCAAATGAAAGTACTTCCAGATAGTTTCTTCAAATAACCAACAACTGAACTTGTGCTGCATACATAATTACTAGTTATTTACATAGATGAAAATATGAAATTTGAATACCACAGTCAAAATATGTCGAACAAAACACCAAAAACTAAGCTCTGTCTACAAGATCAAACACTACCTGGCAGACCAGCACTTGTTTATATTAGGATCCACAAGGATGTGTATCAGCAAGCCTCCCCCATTGTGGTAAAGTCCATTTGAAGAAGGGGGCTTTCAACTCCCACACCTCCCCCCATACCACAGGATTACAAAGCAGTGACATTTAAAATTGTAAATAGCAGGTGGTGCAGGGGGGCAGCAACCCCCTTGCTGGATATGTGTAGTCGCCTTTCAATCACATTAAGTCAGTAATGCCCAATATTAGCATTTCAGATTTTTTTCTTTATCCTTCTTCTTCTTTTGGCATTTCCCGGTTAGGGATCACCACAGCAGATCACCTGTCCGCGCATGATTGCCAGTGGAGTTTTAGGGTGTTGAGTTGCCGGCCTGGCACCCAAACTTCCACTGGAGGCACTCATGCACTGATGCTAGGGCCAGTTTAGAGTGTCCAATCCACCTACAGCATGTCTTTGGGATGTGGGAGGAAACTGGAGCACCTGGAGGAAATCCACGTAACCACAGGGAGGACATGCAGACTCACACAGTAGGCACCCCAGCTGAGGATCGAACAGGAGAACCTCTTACTTTTGAATGTTCACAGAATTAGAATAACCTTTAAAAAGCATCTCAAAATACATTCATAACTTACAGTTCTACCCAAATATTAACTAAGTCAGCACTTCTCACACCCGAGCAAACTACAATGGTGTATCCTAAAGTAAAAATCGCTGACAGACCCTGCAAGAGACATCTCTGCCAAATGTCATCTACTCTGCTTCAATATTCACCAAATTAGAAGCTACCCAGCTATTGAAGTTGGGAAAGGTATAACACTGTAGCTATATTTGCAGCAAATATCAACTGCAAGATTCACCATTGTCTGTCTGTTAAAGAAGTGGACTGATTAGAATTAATTCACAACTCCTCATCATATATAACCTTATCTATAAGCCCAATAACTATTTGCCTTTAACTAACCCCTCATCATACATAACCTTATCTATAAACCCAATAACTATCTGCCTTTAACTAACCCCTCATCATACATAGCCTTATCTATAAACCCAATAACTATCTGCCTTTAACTAACCCCTCATCATACATAACCTTATCTATAAGCCTAATAGCTATCTCCCTTTAACTAACCCCTCATCATACATAACCTTATCTATAAGCCCAAAAACTGTCTGCCTTTAACTAACACCTTATCATACAGAACCTTATCTATAAACCCAATAACTATCTGCCTTTAACTAACCCCTCATCATACATAACCTTATCTATAAGCCCCAAAACTATTTGCCTTTAACTAACCCCTTATCATACAGAATCTTATCTATAAACCCAATAACTATCTGCCTTTAACCAACCTCTTCCAGCAATGCTCACCCCAATAGGTTCCATTGCTTTACTGATGTACTCACAGTATTCATTTTAAAATCCTACATTGCAGCAGGTGATTCTCCATATTCCGATTATTAAAGTTTGGATTTACATCCTACTCTAATTAAAAACAGGAAGTCCTTCATGTGTTTAGTAAAGCCAAACTAGTCTAAATTATGGATCTTTCTCTGTTTCTCTCCTGGTTAGTCAAGATATCAAACTTTTGCAAAATACATATTCCTTCCTCTCTTCAGTTTCGCTGTGTCTTTTTGTGGCCATTCATCTCTCTCTCTCTCTCTCTCTCTCTGCCTGCTCTAAATTACCTTTCATAGGTTCATAGGTTCATAGGTTCATACTAGGCTATCTGCCCGAGGGCATTTTCATGTAGCCTATAGTTTTGTGGCTTAGTTTGACCCCCCCTTTATGGAACTATACCCATTATTTTTTTGTGCCTCTGTTGAGCATTGACACTGAGGTAGGTAATCCCCTGTATTCATCTATCTCTCCCCATCATTGGTCAAGATTTCTTCTTGGCCGCCAGCGAGGAGGTGTGCTCATACACATATACCATTTTATTTTACAGCACAGCATAGGGAGTCTTTGTCCCCTATTCCTTGTCTCCGTTTCGTCTCCCGCCTGTTTAGGTTTACTGCCTCACTCTTTGTGGCTGAATCTTTGGACGGGAGGTGAATTTTATTCATCAAATCTATGCATCAAATCTGGGTTTGACATGGCCTTGTATGTACTGAAAAGAGCTGGAGTTCTTTTAGACTAGCTTTCACTGAATAGAGCTGAGTTCTTTTTGCTTGGCACAGCAGTTTGGGTGTTGAGACCAGTTGGTTTTTTGGTTTGGAAGTGTGTGTCTCTCTATATATTCGGCTGGGGCAAATGTTGGTCTGATATTACCCATGTACCATTGTACTCATAGGGATGATGATCTTTGAGAGACCTTCATGATGAATGTCCTTGGTCTAGAGTAATCTTCCTAGCTATTAGCTTTAGCTATGAGGGTGTGACAGACTACTATCAACCTGGGTCCCCAGGTCCAGACGTACTACTACTTGCCTTGCACCCAGTGGACGCTACCTATTCTTAACTCCTTGTTTTGCTCTGGCACCAGTTATCCGTTTCTGTGAGACCCTTCTGGCTCCTCATACTTCTCTTATATGACCTATCATTACTTACCTCAGTGCATTCCCTGATGCAGTCGCACAGCCACAGTGTTACTTGATTATATATTTTAGAAGTCCGACCCATTCCTGTTCACCACTCAGCCTGTTCTGCCCGATTATTGTTGTATGCAGAATGTTTTATTATTGCATTGCACGTTTAATTATACTTTGCACTGAACATTTGCTTCTGTTCATCCTTTTGGTATGTCTGCTGCTTAATTCTGTTGTCTGATTATTGATGTAGCCACTGTATTTTTATTAGTTTCCACCTAAAATTCTTTCTGTATACTGACCAATACAATGATTGTCTAAGTCAAATATCGAATGTTATGTCATTCTATATGCTACATGTTATATAAAAGTGATTCAATGTGCAGCTTTTCTCCCTGGACCTGTTCTGAAAAGGGGTCTGAAATCCAGTTGGACTTTTACAGTAAACAAAAGCAATACGTAAATAAATAAATATTTTAGTGTGCCAACAATGACAGTGTTTGAATCTCTATTTTTTTCACTTGCAGTTCAACAGTGGTAATCTGTGTTTCCTCTTGTTGCATGTGTGATGTGAAGGCAGTCGGAAAGCTTTGCACCTGGATTAATGAGCATCTGTTTGCTGCCAATGCATTTTATATGCATACTACTACTACATGCAATAGAAATATGAGAATTTATTTTTGTGTACTTGATAATATTTATTTCAATATCTGCGGAGAAAATGGTAAGAATTCTTCAGAGTTTAAGAAGTGCAAATGGGAGATCTTTTTAAATGCTTAAGTACCATGTGCCAGGGCTCAATGAATGCTGCAAACTTGAAAAGTGTAGCCAAAGTCAGAGACTAAAGTCAAAATTACCAGTTATTTACTCATAACATTTTTCAAATGTTATAATGATTTTATTAATTTGTCATTATGCAAGTGTTTCATGTCAGTTACATGTTTTTATTTATTAATAACAATGCTGACTGAATGAAATTTTATCTTGTGACCTCCAGAGGGAATATTTAAATGTGTAGAAGGAGTCTGCTTTTACATGGTGCTCAGTTGAAATTCCTCAAGCTTCAACTCCAAGAATCATTAGATGTTGAGGTGTAAAACACCAATGAGTGTTTTTTGTAGGAAATCACTGTTTGAGTGGATTGTATCTCTGCACTGGAAGTAGCTGCTTTGCTTTGGGAGATTCCTCATTCTGTTCAACCACAGAATTTATATACATATACATAGGTTGGTGTGATCTCGGGGCAGCTGTTTGTATGTGGACATAGTGGGACTAGTCAGCCCTGCAAAAAAGCTTATTGTATGAGTTTTCACCATTCTGGTGTTTTAGGCATTTGTGTTTAGCAATATTGGTCTTTGACATCTGATGTCTCAGGATCTTGTAGTGGAAATATAGAAGGTATTTTTACATCTTTTAGTCTGATGGAGTCTCAGAAATGTATTAAATTTATTAGAGATGAAAGAACTACTTTCTGTTACTTTTACAATTGCTAGTGTATTTTCATTAAGTTGCTATTAGTGTTTATTGTTGTTATTATTATTGAGATGAAAGCATTACTTTCTGTTACTTTTACAATTGTTTTTGTGTTTTTATTAAGTTGCTATTAGTGTTTCATTGTTGCTATTATTATTGAGATGAAAGCACTACTTTCTGTTACTTTTACAATTGCTAGTATGTTGTCATTAAGTTGCTATTAGTGTTTATTGTTTCTATTATTATTTAGATCAAAGCACTACTTTCTGTTACTTTTACAATTGCTATTGTGTTTTCATTAAGTTGCTATTAGTGTTTATTGCTGTTATTATTATTAAGATGAAAGCACTACTTTCTGTTACTTTTACAATTGTTTTTGTGTTTTCATTAAGTTGCTATTAGTGTTTATTGTTGCTATTATTATTGAGATGGAAGCACTACTTTCTGTGACTTTTACAATTGTTTTTGTGTTTTCATTAAGTTGCTATTAGTGTTTTATTGTTGCTATTATTATTGAAATGAAAGCACTACTTTCTGTTACTTTTACAATTGCTAGTGTGTTTTCATTAAGTTGCTATTAGTGTTTATTGTTGCTATTATTATTAAGATGAAAGCACTACTTTCTGTTACTTTTACAATTGCTATTGTGTTTTCATTAAGTTGCTATTAGTGTTGTTGTTATTATTATTAAGATGAAAGCACTACTTTCTGTTACTTTTACAATTGTTTTCGTTTTCATTAAGTTGCCATTAGTGTTTATTGTTGCTATTATTATTGAGATGAAAGCACTACTTTCTGTTACTTTTACAATTGTTTTTGTGTTTTCATTAAGTTGCTATTAGTGTTTTATTGTTGCTATTATTATTGAGATGAAAGCACTACTTTCTGTTACTTTTACAATTGCTAGTGTGTTTTCATTAAGTTGCTATTAGTGTTTATTGTTGCTATTATTATTGATATGAAAGCACTGCTTTCTGTTACTTTTACAATTGTTTTTGTGTTTTCATTAAGTTGCTATTAGTGTTTTATTGTTGCTATTATTATTGAGATGAAAGCACTAATTTCTGTGACTTTTACAGTTGTTTTTGTGTTTTCATTAAGTTGCTGTTAGTGTTTTATTGTTGCTATTATTATTGAGATGAAAGCACTACTTTCTGTTACTTTTACAATTGTTTTTGTGTTTTCAATTAGTTGCTATTAGTGTTTTATTGTTGCTATTAGTACTGAGATGAAAGCACTATTTTCTGTTACTTTTACAATTGTTTTTGTGTTTTCATTAAGTTGCTATTAGTGTTTATTATTGCTATTATTATTGAGATGAAAGCACTACTTTCTGTTACTTTTACAATTGTTTTTGAATTTTCAATTAGTTGCTATTAGTGTTTTATTGTTGCTATTATTATTGAGATGAAAGCACTACTTTCTGTTACTTTTACAATTGTTTTTGTGTTTTCATTAAGTTGCTATTAATGTTTTATTGTTGCTATTATTATTGAGATGAAAGCACTACTTTCTGTGACTTTTACAATTGTTTTTGTGTTTTCATTAAGTTATTAGTGTTTTATTTTTGCTATTACTACTGAGATGAAAGCACTACTTTCTGTTACTTTTACAATTGCTAGTGTGTTTTCATTAAGTTGCTATTAGTGTTTATTGTTTCTATTATTATTGAGATCAAAGCACTACTTTCTGTTACTTTTACAATTGCTAGTGTATTTTCATTAAGTTGCTATTAGTGTTTATTGTTGTTATTATTATTAAGATGAAAGCACTACTTTCTGTTACTTTTACAATTGTTTTTGTGTTTTCATTAAGTTGCTATTAGTGTTTATTGTTGCTATTATTATTGAGATGGAAGCACTACTTTCTGTGACTTTTACAATTGTTTTTGTGTTTTCATTAAGTTGCTATTAGTTTTTTATTGTTGCTATTATTATTGAGATGAAAGCACTACTTTCTGTTACTTTTACAATTGCTAGTGTGTTTTCATTAAGTTGCTATTAGTGTTTATTGTTGCTATTATTATTAAGATGAAAGCACTACTTTCTGTTACTTTTACAATTGCTATTGTGTTTTCATTAAGTTGCTATTAGTGTTTATTGTTGTTATTATTATTAAGATGAAAGCACTACTTTCTGTTACTTTTACAATTGTTTTCGTTTTCATTAAGTTGCCATTAGTGTTTATTGTTGCTATTATTATTGAGATGAAAGCACTACTTTCTGTTACTTTTACAATTGTTTTTGTGTTTTCATTAAGGTGCTATTAGTGTTTTATTGTTGCTATTATTATTGAGATGAAAGCACTACTTTCTGTTACTTTTACAATTGCTAGTGTGTTTTCATTAAGTTGCTATTAGTGTTTTATTGTTGCTATTATTATTGAGATGAAAGCACTACTTTGTTACTTTTACAATTGCTATTGTGTTTCCCTTAAGTTGCTATTAGTGTTTATTGTTGTTATTATTATTAAGATGAAAGCACTACTTTCTGTTACTTTTACAATTGTTTTCGTTTTCATTAAGTTGCCATTAGTGTTTATTGTTGCTATTATTATTGAGATGAAAACACTACTTTCTGTTACTTTTACAATTGCTAGTGTGTTTTCATTAAGTTGCTATTAGTGTTTATTGTTATTATTATTATTAAGATGAAAGCACTACTTTCTGTTACTTTTAAAATTGCTATTGTGTTTTCATTAAGTTGCTATTAGTGTTTATTGTTGTTATTATTATTAAGATGAAAGCACTACTTTCTGTTACTTTTACAATTGTTTTCGTTTTCATTAAGTTGCCATTAGTGTTTATTGTTGCTATTATTATTGAGATGAAAGCACTACTTTCTGTTACTTTTACAATTGTTTTTGTGTTTTCATTAAGGTGCTATTAGTGTTTTATTGTTGTTATTATTATTGAGATGAAAGCATTACTTTCTGTTACTTTTACAATTGCTAGTGTGTTTTCATTAAGTTGCTATTAGTGTTTTATTGTTGCTATTATTATTGAGATGAAAGCACTACTTTGTTACTTTTACAATTGCTATTGTGTTTCCCTTAAGTTGCTATTAGTGTTTATTGTTGTTATTGTTATTAAGATGAAAGCACTACTTTCTGTTACTTTTACAATTGCTAGTGTGTTTTCATTAAGTTGCTATTAGTTTTTATTGTTGTTATTATTATTAAGATGAAAGCGCTACTTTCTGTTACTTTTACAATTGCTTTTGTTTTCATTAAGTTGCTATTAGTGTTTATTGTTGTTATTGTTATTAAGATGAAAGCACTACTTTCTGTTACTTTTACAATTGTTTTTGTGTTTTCATTAAGTTGTTATTAGTGTTTTATTGTTGCTATTATTATTCAGATGAAATCACTAATTTGTTACT
This sequence comes from Protopterus annectens, assembly GCF_019279795.1. NCBI lineage: Eukaryota > Metazoa > Chordata > Ceratodontiformes > Protopteridae > Protopterus > Protopterus annectens. Next base: position 155,345,666 of record NC_056748.1, on the reverse strand, counting down.
TTTACAATTGCTATTGTGTTTTCCTTAAGTTGCTATTAAAGTTTATTGTTGTTATTGTTATTAAGATGAAAGCACTACTTTCTGTTACTTTTACAATTGTTTTTGTGTTTTCATTAAGTTGTTATTAGTGTTTTATTGTCGCTATTATTATTGAGATGAAAGCACTACTTTCTGTTACTTTTACAATTGCTAGTGTGTTTTCATTAAGTTGCTATTAGTTTTTATTGTTGCTATTATTATTGAGATGGAAGCACTACTTTCTGTGACTTTTACAATTGTTTTTGTGTTTTCATTAAGTTGCTATTAGTGTTTTATTTTTACTATTATTATTGAGATGAAAGCACTACTTTCTGTTACTTTTACAATTGCTAGTGTGTTTTCATTAAGTTGCTATTAGTGTTTATTGTTATTATTATTATTATTATTAAGATGAAAGCACTACTTTCTGTTACTTTTACAATTGCTATTGTGTTTTCATTAAGTTGCTATTAGTGTTTATTGTTGTTATTATTATTAAGATGAAAGCACTACTTTCTGTTACTTTTACAATTGTTTTCGTTTTCATTAAGTTGCCATTAGTGTTTATTGTTGCTATTATTATTGAGATGAAAGCACTACTTTCTGTTACTTTTACAATTGTTTTTGTGTTTTCATTAAGGTGCTATTAGTGTTTTATTGTTGTTATTATTATTGAGATGAAAGCATTACTTTCTGTTACTTTTACAATTGCTAGTGTGTTTTCATTAAGTTGCTATTAGTGTTTTATTGTTGCTATTATTATTGAGATGAAAGCACTACTTTGTTACTTTTACAATTGCTATTGTGTTTCCCTTAAGTTGCTATTAGTGTTTATTGTTGTTATTGTTATTAAGATGAAAGCACTACTTTCTGTTACTTTTACAATTGCTAGTGTGTTTTCATTAAGTTGCTATTAGTTTTTATTGTTGTTATTATTATTAAGATGAAAGCGCTACTTTCTGTTACTTTTACAATTGTTTTCGTTTTCATTAAGTTGCGGTTAGTGTTTATTGTTGCTATTATTATTGAGATGAAAGCACTACTTTCTGTTACTTTTACAATTGTTTTTGTGTTTTCATTAAGTTGCTATTAGAGTTTTATTGTCGCTATTATTATTGAGATGAAAGCACTACTTTCTGTTACTTTTACAATTGCTAGTGTGTTTTCATTAAGTTGCTATTAGTTTTTATTGTTGCTATTATTATTGAGATGAAGGCACTACTTTGTTACTTTTACAATTGCTATTGTGTTTTCCTTAAGTTGCTATTAGTGTTTATTGTTGTTATTGTTATTAAGATGAAAGCACTACTTTCTGTTACTTTTACAATTGTTTTTGTGTTTTCATTAAGTTGCTATTAGTGTTTTATTGTTGCTATTATTATTCAGATGAAATCACTACTTTCTGTTACTTTTACAATTGCTAGTGTGTTTTCATTAAGTTGCTATTAGTGTTTTATTGTTGCTATTATTATTGAGATGAAAGCACTACTTTCTGTTACTTTTACAATTGCTATTGTGTTTTCATTAAGTTGCTATTAGTGTTTATTGTTGTTATTATTATTAAGATGAAAGCACTACTTTCTGTTCATTTTACAATTGTTTTTGTGTTTTCATTAAGTTGCTATTAGTGTTTATTGTTGCTATTGTTATTGAGATGAAAGCATTACTTTCTGTTACTTTTACAATTGCTAGTGTGTTTTCATTAAGTTGCTACTAACGTTTTATTGTTGTTATTATTATTGAGATGAAAGCACTACTTTCTGTTACTTTTACAATTGTTTTTGTGTTTTCATTAAGTTGCTATTAGTGTTTTATTGTTGCTATTATTACTGAGATGAAAGTATTACTTTCTGTTACTTTTGCAATTGCTATTGTGTTTTCATTAAGTTGCTATTAGTGTTTTATTGTTGCTATTATTATTGAGATGAAAGCACTACTTTCTGTTACTTTTACAATAGTTTTTGTGTTTTCATTAAGTTGCTATTAGTGTTTATTGTTGTTATTATTATTAAGATGAAAGCACTACTTTCTGTTACTTTTACAATTGTTTTTGTGTTTTCATTAAGTTGCTATTAGTGTTTTATTGTTGCTATTATTACTGAGATGAAAGCATTACTTTCTGTTACTTTTACAATTGCTATTGTGTTTTCATTAAGTTGCTATTAGTGTTTATTGTTGTTATTATTATTATTATTAAGATGAAAGCACTACTTTCTGCTACTTTTACAATTGTTTTTGTGTTTTCATTAAGTTGCTATTAGTGTTTATTGTTGCTATTATTATTGAGATGGTAGCAGTAATTTCTGTTACTTTTACAATTGCTAGTGTGTTTTCATTAAGTTGCTATTAGTGTTTTATTGTTGCTATTATTATTGAGATGAAGGCACTACTTTCTGTTACTTTTACAATTGCTGTTGTGTTTTCATTAAGTTGCTATTAGTGTTTTATTGTTGCTATTATTATTAAGATGAAAGCAGTACTTTCTGTTACTTTTACAATTGTTTTTGTGTTTTCATTAAGTTGCTATTAGTGTTTATTGTTGCTATTATTATTCATAGGTTCATAGGTTCATACTAGGCTATCTGCCCGAGGGCATTTACAAGCCTAGCCCATAGTTTTGTGGCTTACGCCACCCCTTTAGTATGGGGAACTATACCCATTATTTTGCTGTGCCTCTGTCGAGCAGTGACACTGAGGTAATCCCTGGGGTATATCTGCGATCTCCCATCCATTGGTCAAGATTTCTCTTGAACAAGGCCAGCGAGGTGCTCTGCCTCACATATACCGGGATTTTGTTCCACAGCATAGGGAGTCTTTGGGTGATGAATCTATCCCTCCAGCATGTCCTATTAATAGCCGTGTCGAGGTTTAAGTCTCCCGCCCTTGTGGCTCTGACGGATCTAGATTATTTGATGTGAAGCATATTCATCAAATCTGGGTTTGACATGGCCTTGTATGTTAGGCAAAGGTCACCTCTGAGCAAGCGGTGGCGACTGAATAGAGCTGGAGTTCTTTCAGTCGGGCAGCATAGGACAGATGTTTGAGACCCTTTATCCTTTTGGTGAGGAACTTTTGTGGCCTCTCCAGCTGCTGCAAGTGTCGGGTCAGATACATTCCGAATGGGGCATTGTACTCAATCATTGGTCTGATGAGTGATGAGTATAGGGAGACTATGACCTCCCTTGATCTAGATGAGAATCCCTTCATGATAAGGTGGGCAATGTAGAAGGTCTTCCTAACTACTTTAGCTACATGGGTGTCGAATGACAGACTACTATCAACCTGGGTCCCCAGGTCCCTGATAACTTCTTCTGTGCTCAGTGGATTGCCACCTATTTGGTAGCTAGGGGTAACCTTGTTTTTCCCGAAGGGTATGACTATGCATTTTTTTGCATTTAACTTTAGGCCATGGCTCTGGCACCAGTTATCCATTTCTGTGAGACCCTTCTGAAGGATATCTGTGTCAGATGTGTTTTCTACTATGGCGCCCAGTTTGCAGTCATCTGCAAACTTGTCAGCCATAACCCTCCTGTGTTTGCTTGTACTTCGGAAAAGTAGATGCCAAACAAGAGTGGGCCCAGGACTGAGCCCTGTGGTACACCACTTGTGACAGGCTTTGAGTCTGACATGGCGCCAGCAACTCTGACCCTGTGGGTTCTGTCACTCAGCCAGTTTGCAACCCATCTTGTGATGTATGGGTTAACATTTAAGCTGATGAGTTTTTCAATGATACCCGAGTGGGGTATTGTATCGAAGGCCTTCGCCAGATCAAGGTAGGCTGTATGGACTGCCTTTCCTCATCAATGGCTTTGGTGACTGTTTGAAAAGTCAACCAAGTTTAGAAGGCATGATCTGCCTTTGACAAAGCCAAACTGGGATGGATCCAAAGTCTGCAAATTCCCTATGTCTTTATTTATGAGGTCCATTATGATCCTCTCCATGGCTTTGCAGATAAGGCTTGTCAAGCTAATGGGCGGTAATTTCCAGGGTCGGTGGAGGCACCGCCTTTGTGAAGTGGGACCACAGTTGCAGTGCGCCACTCCTGGAGTGCGTATCCAGAGGTAAGACTATGATTAAACAGCTGTCCTAGCTGAGGGCTTAATTCCTCGTTGAGTTCATGGAGCACACAGCCGGGACACCATCAGGTCCCATGGATGCTGTGTTTTTGCTTTGGAGAGAGCAGTTCTCACTTGGGCGTTGGAGATGTTTGGGGGCTGCAATCGCTTGGTATAGATATCTCTCCTTTTGGGGAGGGGAGACGTTTGCACTGAACCTGTCAGCCAGTATGTTGGCAATGTCTGTAGGATCAGTAATCTTCACATCATTTTGAACTAGTTCTGAGCATATCTGGGAGTTTCCTCCCAGGTTTCTAACATAGCTAAAGAAGGCCTTATGATTGTCTTTTGAGTCTTTAGCTATTTTTCTCTCAAAATTTGCTTTGGATGATTTTATGAGAGCTCTTAGTTTTTACTTATAGTGATCAAGGGTGTCTTACCTTTTAAGGATTTTGCTCTATCTTGTAGTAGCTTCCTCCTTTTGTTGTAGAGTTTGTTAATGGCCGGGGTCCACCAGACTGGACGCTTGCCTTTGGTACAAAGAGTCTTTGTTTTGCTTGGGATTGCCTTATCCATGCAGTCCTGCAGGTGCTGGTAGAAGGCATTTGTAAGTGATTCAGCAGCTTGAGTACTGTTTTCCGCCGGCTCGGGGGCCTTAAAGGAGACCACACTAGCCTTTAGAAGTGTGAAGTCGGCTTTCGAGAAGTTCTTTACTGTGGTCTTTTTTATTTCAGGTGGGGGTGGGATGAGGACCTCCAGCGAGATTAGTTTGTGATCTGATCTCACCAGTGAGGGGTATACTTCCGGTGTTGAACATTGTGCTCCCATGTTCGTGATGATGAGATCAAGTATGTTTTCTCCTCTTGTGGGGATGGTGACTAGTTGTTCCATGGCATTTGAGTTTATGAATTCCAGGAACTTTTGGGCTAGGGTGTTTGGGCTTGAGTAGTGTTCCCAGTCTATATTAGGATAATGGAAGTCACCTAGTATGATGGTGTTTGGTGATACATTTATCCCCTCTAGTGTTTTCAGGAAGGCCATGTGAGGTTCCTGAGTTTGTGAGGGTGGCCTGTAACATGCTACAATTTGCAGAGCAGTCTTGCCTATGGTTAATTGCACCTGGATGGTCTCTGATGCATCGTGCGTTGCCACCAGTCTTGAGGTGTGGGTGTCCTTGATGAATATGGATACCCCTCCTTTCTTGGTATTGTCCGGATTTTGGGGCGGAACGCATGATATGAGGTAAAACCTGATAGTGCTGGGGTGCTCTCAGGAGCCTTGAACCAGGTTTCTGTCACAACACAGACATCGATGTTCTCCATACTGAGAAGGGCCTCGAGTGCATGCATTTTGAGATTTAGACTTCTGGCATTGAGCAGCATTACCCTTAGTTTTTTTCCTTTTTGTGTTCTAGGGTGGTAGGTTTAGAATTTGAGCCTTGCCTAAAAAGGCACTATGGGGTGGCAAGAGCCTTTGCCAATATCCGGAATCCCAGGGTGACAGGTGCAAGCCGTCCCTTGGAAGCAGCGTGGCTTGTCCAGCATGTCATCCCAGGCAGACAGACATTGGATCCCCTTTGAATGACACCAGAGTTTAAGCCAATTGTTAAAGCTGATCATCTTATCTCTGTATTGCGGCATCATTCTTGGTGAAGTTAGGATACTGCTCAAGGTCAGGGTCATACCTGCCTGGGCTACATAATCAGAGAGCTCCTCAATGTCTCTTTTCATGTAGTCCAAGGAGGTACGTCTCAGGTTGTTTACACCAGCGTGGACAATGACTGAGTCGTATTTGTACCTGCTGTTGAGAGGCCTGAGTGCTTGCATTATGTGGCGGATTCTAGCGCCCGACAGGCAGCTTACTGTGACCTTCTCCTTACTCAGTCTGGTGAGCGGGATGTCAGTGTGTCTGACTATGGAGTCACCAATGACTAGTGTGTCTGGCATTGTGTTTGGCCTTAAGGGCTGTGACTGTTTGACACTCTGACTGTGAGGTCTATGTGTTGCAGGTGTTGTGTTCTGAGGTGGTGGTTGTTTGGGTGTCTGCTTTGGTGGCCTCTGCTGTTTTGGTAGATTTTTGATCAGAGCCTCCGAGTATGTCTTTGTGTGTTTATGTGTATGCTTTGAGGTTGTGATGGTACTATGTGAGACTGGGTCTATAGTGTGTGTGGTAACCTTCTCCTCCTGACTGGTCTTGCCAGTCCTATGTTGAGAGAGCTCAGCCTCCAGTTTGGCCGTATAGTTGCATCTCTCGCATGTATTTGTGTTTTGTGGGAGGAGGAGAGGGTTGTCTGTGAACATGAGGCAATTGTAACATTGCCTCAATATTCCCAGGTTCACCAGCTGAGCAGGAGAGGACACTAGCAACTGATCCCTCGACATGCTAGAAGGACTAGACAAAAAACTTTAAAAGAGATTCCGGGGGACGTGGGTGACCAAGAAATGGGGGTTTGCCTTTTTGGGGTGCTATCTATAAGAGTGCCGTATCAAGGTAATAAGTACTGTAGGAGCAAGTGCTAGGTTTAACAGATAGAGAATAGTCTACTTGGAGTCAAGTAGAGATGATCTTTTTAGTTATAGGATACGCTGATTAGATCAGTAGTATAGTTCGAGAAAGGTAGTTTTAAGGGAAAATTGAGATGAAAGCACTACTTTCTGTTACTTTTACAATTGCTAGTGTATTTTCATTAAGTTGCTATTAGTGTTTATTGTTGTTATTATTATTAAGACGAAAGCACTACTTTCTGTTACTTTTACAATTGTTTTTGTGTTTTCATTAAGTTGCTATTAGTGTTTTATTGTTGCTATTATTACTGAGATGAAAGCATTACTTTCTGTTACTTTTACAATTGCTAGTGTGTTTTCATTAAGTTGCTATTAGTGTTTTATTGTTACTATTATTATTGAGATGAACACTACTTTCTGTTACTTTTACAATTGCTAGTGTATTTTCATTAAGTTGCTATTAGTGTTTATTGTTGTTATTATTATTAAGACGAAAGCACTGCTTTCTGTTACTTTTACAATTGTTTTTGTGTTTTCATTAAGTTGCTATTAGTGTTTTATTGTTGCTATTATTACTGAGATGAAAGCATTACTTTCTGTTACTTTTACAATTGCTAGTGTGTTTTCATTAAGTTGCTATTAGTGTTTTATTGTTGCTATGATTATTGAGATGAAATCAGTACTTTGTGTTACTTTTACAATTGTTTTTGTGTTTTCATTAAGTTGCTATTAGTGTTTATTGTTGCTACTATTATTGAGATGAAAGCACTACTTTCTGTTACTTTTACAATTGCTAGTGTGTTTTCATTAAGTTGCTATTAGTGTTTTATTGTTGCTATTATTGTTGAGATGAAAGCACTACTTTCTGTTACGTTTACAATTGCTAGTGTATTTTCATTAAGTTGCTATTAGTGTTTATTGTTATTATTATTAAGACGAAAGCACTACTTTTTGTTACTTTTACAATTGTTTTTGTGTTTTCATTAAGTTGCTATTAGTGTTTATTGTTGCTACTATTATTGAGAAGAAAGCACTACTTTCTGTTACTTTTACAATTGCTATTGTGTTTTCATTAAGTTGCTATTAGTGTTATTGTTGCTATTATTATTGAGATGAAAGCAGTACTTTCTGTTACTTTTACAATTGCTAGTGTGTTTTCATTAAGTTGCTATTAGTGTTTTATTGTTGCTATTATTATTGAGATGAAGGCACTACTTTCTGTTACTTTTACAATTGCTGTTGTGCTTTCATTAAGTTGCTATTAGTGTTTTATTGTTGTTATTATTATTAAGATGAAAGCACTACATTCTCTTACTTTTACAATTGTTTTTGTGTTTTCATTAAGTTGCTATTAGTGTTTATTGTTGCTATTATTATTGAGTTGAAAGCACTACTTTCTGTTACTTTTACAACTGTTAGTGTGTTTTCATTAAGTTGTTATTAGTGTTTTATTGTTGCTATTATTATTGAGATGAAAGCACTACTTTCTGTTACTTTTACAATTGTTTTTGTGTTTTCATTAAGTTGCTATTAGTGTTTTATTGTTGCTATTATTATTGAGATGAAAGCACTACTTTCTGTTACTTTTACAATTGCTGTTGTGTATTCATTAAGTTGCTATTAGTGTTTTATCGTTGCTATTATTATTAAGATGAAAGCAGTACTTTCTGTTACTTTTACAATTGTTTTTGTGTTTTCATTAAGTTGCTATTAGTGTTTATTGTTGCTATTATTATTGATATGAAAGCACTGCTTTCTGTTACTTTTACAATTGTTTTTGTGTTTTCATTAAGTTTCTATTAGTGTTTTATTGTTGCTGTTATTATTGAGATGAAAACACTAATTTCTGTGACATTTACAGTTGTTTTTGTGTTTTCCTTAAGTTGCTGTTAGTGTTTTATTGTTGCTATTATTATTGAGATGAAAGCACTACTTTCTGTGACTTTTACAATTGTTTTTGTGTTTTCATTAAGTTGTTATTAGTGTTTTATTGTTGCTATTACTACTGAGATGAAAACACTACTTTCTGTTACTTTTACAATTGTTTTTGTGTTTTCATTAAGTTGCTATTAGTGTTTATTATTGCTATTATTATTGAGATGAAAGCACTACTTTCTGTTACTTTTACAATTGTTTTTGTGTTTTCAATTAGTTGCTATTAGTGTTTTATTGTTGCTATTATTATTGAGATGAAAGCACTACTTTCTGTTACTTTTACAATTGTTTTTGTGTTTTCATTAAGTTGCTATTAATGTTTTATTGTTGCTATTATTATTGAGATGAAACACTACTTTCTGTGACTTACAATTGTTTTTGTGTTTTCATTAAGTTATTAGTGTTTTATTGTTTCTATTACTACTGAGATGAAAGCACTACTTTCTGTGACTTTTACAATTGTTTTTGTGTTTTCATTAAGTTTCTATTAGTGTTTTATTGTTGCTATTACTACTGAGATGAAAGCACTATTTTCTGTTACTTTTACAATTGTTTTTGTGTTTTCATTAAGTTGCTATTAGTGTTTATTGTTGCTATTATTATTGAGATGAAAGCACTACTTTCTGTTACTTTTACAATTGTTTTTGTGTGTTCATTAAGTTGCTATTAGTGTTTTATTGTTACTATTATTATTGAGATGAAAGCACTACTTTCTGTTACTTTTACAATTGTTTTTGTGTTTTCCTTAAGTTGCTATTAGTGTTTATTGTTGCTATTATTATTGAAATGAAAGCACTACTTTCTGTGACTTTTACAATTGTTTTTGTGTTTTCATTAAGTTGCTATTAGTGTTTTATTGTTGCTATTACTACTAAAGCACTATTTTCTGTTACTTTTACAATTGTTTTTGTGTTTTCATTAAGTTGCTGTTAGTGTTTATTGTTGCTATTATTATTGAGATGAAAGCACTACTTTCTGTTACTTTTACAATTGTTTTTGTGTTTTCATTAAGTTGCTATTAGTGTTTATTTTTGCTATTATTATTGAGAAGAAAGCACTACTTTCTGTTACTTTTACAATTATTTTTGTGTTTTCATTAAGTTGCTATTACTGTTTTATTGTTGCTATTACTACTGAGATGAAAGCACTACTTTATGTTACTTTTACAATTGTTTTTGTGGTTTCATTAAGTTGCTATTAGTGTTTTATTGTTACTATTATTATTGAGATGAAAGCACTAGTTTCTGTTACTTTTACAATTGTTTTTGTGTTTTCCTTAAGTTGCTATTAGTGTTTATTGTTGCTATTATTATTGAGATGAAAGCACTACTTTCTGTTACTTTTACAATTGTTTTTGTGTTTTCATTAAGTTGCTATTAGTGTTTTATTTTTGTTATTATTATTTTCTTTCTCCTTAAGGAGTAATGAAGCACAGCTTTGGCCTTTTAAACACTTTTTATGCCTTTTTACAAATTAAACCTACTGTCATTTTAACAGGCAACATGGAACCAAACAGTCCAAGTAATGACATGTAATGCTGAATTAATCATGTTGCTCATTGCAAGTATAAATATCATAGAAGAAAGGGGTCCTTGCCAAATGCTTGACTCATGTGTTGTTGTGTCACACAATAGCAATGCAAACCGCATTCAAATGCAAATATTCACAGAAAAAAATCGTTTTGCAAGGGGTAAGTCCCCCTGTACCCTTTCATTGTGGGAGACTGAACCACACTTGTCTGCCACTAATAGATACCAACTCCACAGTCACACCACCAGGAAGAAAGGAAACATCCCTGGTTTACTGGCTATTCGTCTTCTAAGGAAAAGCTGGCAAGTTGTATAATAGTGATTGCACAAATGAGACTTGTTCACTAGTACTTTGACCATAAAAAATGGCACCAAGAAGAAGACTCCATATGATGTAATGCTATGCAGTGGCCAGTAGAGGAAGTATAAGGGGCAGCATTTTGTCAGGTCTATCATTTGGGGTGGGAGTGGAAGGATTTCTATCTGCAATCTGGAACTCCCTCGGAGATGGGGGCATGTCATAATTGTAAGGCAGCCCACTGCTAAAATTTGGCATTAGATGGTAAGAATGGTGCTAATTGAAGTTATATGCAATGATGTGTATGATATTAGAACATCCAGAAATAATCCCCAAATACATGACAGGAGAGGTCTACTTCAACCCATTGAAATTACACGTTATTGAAACTTAAATAAGCGATCTCACTTCAGGGAAAGTACATTTCAATGAAAATCCACTTTCATGAAACTCAGAACACCGAGTAGTTGTTATAGATTACGGTACAGTGAGGATAAGGGAATATTCCCTTTTTCCCACTGTAGTATGATCTTGGAGTTAGTATATATAAGTAATGGGGATGTGGGGTGTGCAGGGGGGCTTGCCCCCTCATCTTTGTGTGTGTGTGTGTGTGTGTGTGTGTGTGTGTGTGTGTGTGTGTGTGTGTGTGTGTGTGTGTGTGTGTGTGTGTGTGTGTGTGTGTGTGTGTGTGTTTGTGTTTTTTTGTTTTTTTTCGGTGTACTGAATTTTGCAAAAGTGTGTTTTCATTTAAATGCACTTTTGCTGAAGTGGGATCACTTATTTAAGTTTCGATAAAGTGTAATTTCAATGGGTTGAAGTAGACCTGACAAGATATATGATGCTACCCAAGGCTTCACTTTTCATTTCTGTACCCCCTTTCCAACTTATCTACAGCTCACGCAGTCCTGGCCTCAAGGGGTAATACTGGTTGCACTAAGTTAGGAGCAACAGGAGTGAATAGCAGTAGAAGGTCACCTAAAAGTTGTACAATGGGACAATGGGTAGGGGCAAAAAAAACAGTAGTATAAGAAATAAATTATTGCCAAATGTTCAGAATGGCCCAAGAAATTTATCTTATGCATTTTAGACAAATTCTCTGTTCATTTCACATGAGCATTTCCATAGATGAAAAATAAATTATACTAAATAGGTTACTATGTTACATTCAGTAATTTTATACCCTGGACAACCCTCTGGATGGTTATAGCAATGATGCTATTTACAGAGTCAGACGTAAAGTGCCTTCCCTTTCAGTTTTATTTCTCTGTGATTCTCTCTTCTTTTTCTTTCAGCAGCTTTCATTAGGAGTCACCACAGTGAATCATCTGTTTCCATTTCTTCCTGTCCTCTGCATCTTGCTCTGTCAAACCAACTACCTGCATGTCCTCACTGACCACGTCCATAAACATTGTCTTAATCCTTCCTCTTTTCCTCTTACTTGACCGGTCCTTCTCCCAATATATACACATGTCCAAGCCAACACAATCTCACCTCTCTGACTTTGTCTCCAGACTGTTCAACCTGAGCTGATCCTTTAATATACTTATTTCTAATCCTGCCCATCCTCATATCTTAACATCTTTAACTCGGCCACATCCAGCTCTGACTCCTGTCTTTTCAACAGTGCCACCATCTCCAACTGATATAACATAGCTAGTCTCACTACCATCTTGGAGACCTTCCCTTTCACCTTTCACTCTTACTCGTAGCAGTCTGTCACAAATTACTCCTGACACTCTTCTCCACCCACTCCACCCTGCCTGTACTCTCTTCTTTACCTCTTTTCCACACTCACTGTTACTCTGAACTGTTGATCCCAAGTATTTAAACTCATCCACTTTCATCAATTCTACTCCCTGCAACCTCATTCCACTGTCCTCCCTCTCATTCACACACATATATTCTGTCTTAGTCCTGCTGACCTTCATTCCTCTCCTCCCTAGAGCATATCTCCACCTCTCCAGGGTCTTCTCAATCTGTTCCCTACTCTCACTACAGATCACAATGTCATCTACAAACATCATAGTCCATTGGGACTCCTGTCTGATCTCATCTGTCAGCCTGTCCATCACCACTGGAAATAAGGAAGGTCTCAGAGCTGATCCTTGATGTAATCTCACCTCCCCCTTGAACGCATCTGTTACTCTTACCACAGATCTCATCACTGTCACACTACCCTTGTACATATCCTATACCACTCTTACATACTTCTCTGCCACTCCTGACTTCCTAATACAGAACCACAACTCCTCTCTAGGCACCCTGTTTTATGCTTTGTCTAAGTCCACAAAGGCACAATGCAGCTCCTTCCAACCTTCTCTGTACTTCTCCATCAACACCCTCAGAGCAAGCATTGTACCTTTTGTGCTCTTTTTTGGCATGAAGCCGTACTGATGCTATGAAGCCGTACTGATGCTGACTATTCATCACCTCCTTGCTTAACCTACCTACCACTATTCTTTCCCATAACTTCATGCTGTGACTGATCAATGTTATCCCTTTGTAGTTACTGCAGCTCTGCACATCATCTTATTCTTAAAAATGGGTCTATTTTATAAGACTGAAAGTACATATGTGCGACTACATAAAAGTCGACACATAATGCACAAAACCTTAAAATAGTGAACAGCCACATAATCATATTTTTCTCTAGGGAAAAAACTACTAGGCCAAATGCCCTTGTGGGCCATTTTAAGCCTACCCAGCTACCTCATGTGAGAATCAATCCCTGGAACCTTATGGCTGTAAGGTAAACACCTTCAGCATTATACCAACCTCCCACCCTATATATGGATCATCTACTAAATTCTGAATTTTTAAAACTTCAAATTTCTTATGGTCGAGACCATAAGATTGAAGTCTTGAACCTTCAAAATATAGAAAAAAATCTTTTTTTTTTACATTTTTTTCAAGCAGGTGCACCCCCACACCCCCCTGCTAATTAAATATACCAACTTCGAGATTTCACTGCAGTGAAAAAAATGGTAACTATACTTCCGCACTGTATGGCCATCTCCATTTAAATGGTTTGAAGTTTCAAAACTTCGATCTTATATTCTTGGCCATAAGAAATTCACAGTTTTGAAATTTTGAAATTTAGAAGTGGACCCACACACACACACACACACACACACACACACACACACACACACACACACACAGATATATATATATATATATATATATATATATATATATATATATATATATATATATATATATATATACAATAACATACACTGTGCTACAGATACCAAGTTTAAAGTATTTGTAAATATTATGCAACTTCTCTCAGTAAAAAGTTGCAAAAGTCAAGTTTTCCTTTTTCTGAGAAGCAGGAAGGGACGGGGCTAGCCTCATGTGGGTATTACTTTGATGGCACACTTCATTGATACCCTTGTTAATTTTTATTGTATCTTCTATTCCCCGGGATTCACATATGCTCCATGCAAGAAGAAGCTCTTTTTGCCTGGAACGTTCCGTGTCCATGTAGAGCAGCAACGCACCTGTAATATTAATGAAGGTGCATTGCTGTAGTGCTACACGG
>NC_056748.1:155236780-155326780 GCF_019279795.1 Protopterus annectens | reverse complement strand
AGTTAATGGCGGGGTAGTTGAAATCGCCCATTATTAGGGTGTTCGGTTATACCTTAATATTTTCCAGAGTATCAAGAAATGAGGAGTGGGAATGCTGGCACATGGTGGAGGATCTGTAGCAAGCTACAATTTGGATTGCGATCTTGCCCAGAGATAGTTGTACTTGGATAATCTCGGATGCATTATGCTGAGCAACAACCTGGAGGTATGAATATTCTTAATGAATATGGACACTCCTCCACCTTTAGTGTTTTGGTCCAGGTTAGGTGGCCGAAAGGTGTGGTATGAATTATAACCTGGTAATGCAGGGATGCTCTCTGGAGCCTTGAACCAGGTCTCTGTCACTGCACAGATGGCGATGTTCTCCGTTTTAAGGAGTGTCTCGAGTTAGTGCATTTTGAGGTTTAGACTTCTAGCAATGAGTAGCATTACCCTCAGATTTTGCTTGCTTGTACCTGTTACGGTGGTGAATTTGTCATTTGAACCTTGCCTAAAAAAGGCACTATAGGGGTAGCAAGAGCCTTAGCCAGTATCCGGAATCCCAAGGGCAACAGGTGCAGGCCATCTCTGGCAAAGCATCGGGGTCTGTCGATCATGTCATCCCAGGAGGACAGATACTGCAACCCCTTAGAATGACACCAGAAGCTTAGCCAATTGTTGAAGTCAATCACTTTGTCCTTGTACTGTGGTATCATTCTGGGTGATGGCAGGATGCTACTCAGGGCTAGGGTCATAGCTGCCTGGGTTACAAGATTGGAAAGCTCCTCCATGTTCTTTTTCATGTAGCCCAGGGAGGTATGTCTTAGGTCATTCACACCAACATGGACAATGACAGAGTCATATTTGTACTTGTTGTGGAGTGACCTGAGTGCGTGCATTATGTGGTGGATCCTGGCACCCGACAGGCAGCTGACAGTAACTTTCCCCTTGTTTAGCCTGTTGAGTGGAACATCAGTGTGCCTGACTATAGAGTCACCTATGACTAGCGTGTTGGGTATGTTGTTATATCTTATCAGCTGTGGTTGAGTGGCACACTGAGTATGTGGGCTATGTGTCTTTTGGGTTGTGTTGGGGGTGGAGGTTGCTTGCGTTTCTGCTTTGCAGGTCCCTGTTGTTTGGGCAGATTTTTATTGAGAGCATCCAGGAATGTAGGTGTGTGTTTTGTGTTTCTATGTGTGTGTTTTGGTGGTGTAGGTTTTGAGGGACTATGTAATGAGTGTGGTGTGGTGCAAGTGTTTACCTTCTCCTCTTGACTGTCTAGTCCAGTCTTGGATGAAGAGAGCTTTGCTTCCAATTTGGCTATGTAAGTGCATCTCTCATAGGTTGTAGTGTTGTGTGGTAGGAGGAGAGGGTTGTCTGTGTACATGAGAAAATTGCTACATTGCCCCAAGATGCCCAGATTCATCAGGTAGACAGGAGAAAACACTGGGAGCTCACCCTTAGACATGCCTGGATAGGTGCTTATTTATTAAGTACTAAAAACTGTTTTCCTCTAGACAAGTGAGGAATGTTGAGTGCTGTAGTAATTTGTAGCTTATTTTGTGTTTACAAGTTCTGAACAAGTGCTGAGCTCAAAGAAACAGATTTGATTGCTAAAACTAAAACTGGCTAGTTCTAAGGGAAAATTGTAAGAGCAGATTTTATGGCGCTGGGAATACATTAACCCTAGTGAATCGGCGATGCATAAAGAGTTTTTTTTTTTTTTCCTAGATAAGCTACCTAGTGCTTACCACTCCCACTGATAAGCTAGAAGCTTCCCTCCAACACAGAAAGGCTTGGGGTCTCAGAAACTTACAAACAGTCTTGGATACAGCAAATCTGTATTTGGACTAGACTACTTACAGGAAAGGCAGGAAACAAGCTTAATACATTTTTTTTGGTAAAGTGGAAAGGGAGAAAGGAGGAGCAGAAGATAATTCAAGGTTAAGAAACTAAGTGGGTTGGCCTTCTCAAATGTTCTCCCTGTATTAGGTAGAAGGTGGTAATGACACTAGACTGGAATGAGTGTCCTAGATCAAATTTACAGTAGAGGTGGGCAACTGCAAAGCCAAGTATAAGAATAGGATACCAATAGGGAAGGAGGGTGGGAAACAAAAATCAGAACAAACAAACCCAAACAGATGCTTAAGAATTGTAGAAAATGTCTAGTTAATACCTCACACATAGTGAAACTAGCTAGAAAAGTATACAGCAGGCAATAAAAGTGCTATAAATATCTTGTAACAATAAGCAGAAAACAGGATACTTAATGTTATATATCACAGATCAGTTTGCTCAGTGTCCTTCCTTAGCTTAGTGTGAAATGGCAGAAACACTCACAAGTTAACTTCTTAAGTAACAAAGTTGAAACCTGAAACAACTTTAAAAAAAAAGCTCAAAAGAACCAATGAGGTGATTTACTCCAAGTCGTAGTCCAGGTAACCCCAATCAGCCAATGACCATAAACACTTCACTCTCACTATACTGGCTTTGGCTAAGTTAATTATGTATGTTCTTAAACAGCTTCCACTTACACTCCTCAGTTAATCCCTAGGGGATACAGTATCAAATTATACATTGCAAATCGATTCTTCACATAACAATGGTTCTAAGTGTTTGATGAAACTGGGAAACAGACCTTTTCCAAAAAAGTACATTGTAACCCGACAGTCCCCATGGTGAAATGTATGAGAAGTAACAGCTATAGAATGTTTGTCCATGTAATAACTAATATCTCTCACATGTTCTAACAGACTGATTCTAAGCCATGTCCTACTATTCCGCAGACTCACCTCTTGACTGTACAGGGTTCTACATGCTGTTCAGCTTTTGCACTCGTGTGTATGTCCCCTACCTCCCTTAATGTGTCTTATTCCACACATCAATGGAATGATAGCAGGAATGTCAGCACTACATACTGATAAACCATACCTATCAACCTTCTACTGCATGACAATTGGACAAAGCCTGTCATGTAAGTGGAGGTCAGAGGTCCAAACACAGGGCCATATTTGATATATTGCTGTTATATGCTGAGAAAGTTGCTGGTGTTACAGGGTTGGTTGCAACATCTCTATTCTGAGAGATATGAAGTCAGAAACACATATGGATGTTGCCATTTACTGGCATCAATGACCGGAGTATGCCACTGATTTGCCAAAGACAACACCTGTCTGGGTAACACACAAAACATAACAGGCAAACCTCTGGCCATTATGTGGATAGGCCTACATTTCAGAGCTATGCAGACACATAAGTGAATGGCGCACCACGATGGTTATTCCACTCCACAAAGGGAGAGCCACAATGGACCCCGGGAACTACTGCCTCATTAGCCTGAAGAGCCTGGTCTGCAAGGCCATGGAACATATCATCATGGAACTCATAAACAAAGACATTGGTAATCTCCAAACTCTGCAGCCTACCCAGTTCGTATTTGTAAATGGCAGATCATGTCTCCTAAACCTGATTGACTTCTTTGAAGCAGTCACCAAAGCCATAGATGAGAGTAAGGTGGTTCACACATCTTATCTAGATCTCGCCAAGGCTTTCGACACCATCTCCCACTCTGGAATTATAGATAAGCTCACTAAACTAGGTATAAATCCCTATGTCACAAGATGGGTTGCCAACTGGCTCATGGACAAAACCCACACTGTGAAAGTAGCAGACTCCAAATCCGACTTCAGACCAGTGACAAGTGGAGTACCACAGGGTTCAGTCCTGGGTCTTCTCCTGTTTGGTATCTATTTCTCTGAAGTACAGGCTAACACAGAAGGTCTTTAGCTAACAAAGGTTGCAGATGATTGCAAACTAGGAGCCATAATCAAAACTCCTAACAATGTGGACATACTACAAAAGGGCCTCACTGAGACAGATGCCTGGTGTCAAAGCCATGGCCTGAAGCTCAATGCCAAAAAGTGTATTGTCATCCCCTTTGGTAAAAACTCTGTACCCATGAACTACCACATAGCTGGTAGTCTACTTAACACCGAAAATGTGATAAGAGACCTTGGGACACAGGTGGATAGTAGTCTCTCCTTTGATAATCACATCACCACAGTGGTCAGGAAATCCTTCTATGTGGCTCACCTCATCACAAAAGGTTTCTCATCCAGAAAAAAAGAAGTCATTGTCCCCCCTCTACTCATCACTCATTAGACCCATTATAGAGTACAACACTCCTTTTGGTATGTACCTCACCAGACATCTACAACAACTGGAAAGGCCACAGAAATACCTCACAAAGAGGATTACTGGCCTCAAACAGATGCCATACGCAGACCGTCTCAAAAAAATTCCAGCTTTACTCCGTCACATATCGCCTACTCAGAGGCGATCTCTGCCTAACATACAAAGCTTTGTCAAACCCAGAGCTGTTGGACATGCTCCACTTAAAGAAATCCCTCCAGGCTACACGCTCTAGGGACCTAAACCTTATCACCACAATAAACAGAACATGCTGGAGGGATAGATTCCTGCCCCAGAGACTTCTCATACTCTGGAACAGACTACCTATCTATGTCAAACAGAGCTCCTCATTAGCACTCTTCAAGAAAAATCTTGATGATTGGATGGGAGATAGGAAATTCACCCCAGGGATCACTTCTGTGGCTCTGCTCGACAGGGGCACAGGAAAATAATTTTCTTGGGTGGTGAAAGCCAGGGTACGTTTTTGGCTAGGCTTATATAGGCCCTAGGGCCAATAGCCTAGTACCCTCCTATGAACCTATGAGCCTAAGAACCTATAACTTTGTTAGACTTGACATCCATACAGAAGGAGCATGTACACACGAAGCCTGTAAAACTAGCAGTATTCCAAATAACACCAATACTCACATTTGGTCCCTAAGTCTGTAACCTTCTCCACCATTTAGTTGGCCTGTCTCCAGATGTCTTGTTGTAAGAGTTATTCCCACCTGCTGTGTGTAACACTCAGTAGCCATAGACCTTCAAGATGTGTTCCTCACAGCCAAGGTAAAGGAACAACACCCACATTAAGTATTCAATTATAGGAGTGTGTTGTCATGACATTGGCTAGTGGAAGAACTACCCAGCTGCTCTGCATGCAATTAGCAAGTGGGGAACACCAATTGGTGCACAGGCCATCACCTGGTCAAGAGCATTACCTACAAAGGGGATGCAGATACCTATTCCAAACATATGTCTACCAGTACTCCATATTGGGAAACAGAAAGACATGGAGCAACCTGCTGATACAACACAGTGCAGTGTGAAATATTAAATGGTATGTGAAACAAGTCAGCATATAAGTGAATGTAGTATGTGTTTTCTAATAATGATAAATAGGATTTGACAGATTTACATCTGATTGAGACTTGCTGTAGTGATGACCTGCTAAACAGCACCTATGGCCATGACATCTGCCTCTCTCAGCTGTGACATAGAACACAGCTCAGGACCCTAACTCACCCCAGGAAAGGACAGCTCACATATGACAAACACTGGAGTGCCTGTCAAACACTACTGACTGTGCCACTGCTAGGCCAGCTACAGGGATATTGTACATATCCATATGCTACTTGTGAATATGAGTATGATACACTTGTCATGTAAATCTGTGAGAACTAGTGTGTATACACCTTCCATAGCCAGAGAACTGGCAGATTCCACAAATGTTTATGGACAGGGGTGCTCATAGGCGGACTGCTGCCCATCATGGCCCTGCCACAAGTGCCACAGCAGGTGTCACCAGACACATGTTTTGGACTGTCAGGGAGGCACAGGCACATGCCAAATCTAACACTGGACATAGTCTTCGGGTCAAAAATGCAACTCGTCATGCTATATGTGGCAACATCCTTGATCTTGGAGATGCCCACCGTTATTATGATGAGATCAGAGATAGACGGTTGGATGAGATGGTGGCAATCGTCAATTGTGGCATGCCTGTACCACAGCATGTGGCAGGAGTTAGGCATCAGCCATGTGGACGTAGGACAGCACATATGTTGGGAGTACAATTGTGTAAAACTGTAAACCATGGCCACATTTGTCACTCAAACACACACAGTCAAAATACTGATCTCACACACACACACAAACATACACACTTGGCACAACTGAGATCAGAAACACTACCTACCTAGGTCTTGCTATTCAACTGCTCTGTATTTATTGCACATGCCATGGAGAAAGTAGGATGAAATGTGCTCCACAGTCCCTCTAAGGTGAACTGGCCTTGCACACTATGGCAAAGGGACATGTCCCTCATGAGAATGGCCAGGAAATACTATCAGCTACAGAAATATACACAGTGACCAACATAGATATAGCCATATACACATTTTCCACACCTGTAGTTAGCAGCCCTGCCTATCACGTCATTCAGTCCATACTGTTACAGAGTTTTGGCACACAGCACATGCCTTATTGGGCTGAAGAGTGTCATCAGTTACCTGTATGGTTGATGGTGACAGCGGTTCTCATACAGTGGACCTTTGGACATGTACTGGGGGTATCATGGTGTAAACATGTTATGCCCAGTGCCCAACCCACATTGCATATAGTACTCACTCATACCCATGATAATGCTATGACAAACCAACGAACACACATTTTCCAGGAATGAAATTCAAACCTTTGCCTGCCTATGTAATTATTATTACACTGATATGCATTTATTGCACATGCCATGGAGCTAGTAAGGTGAAGATTGTCCCATGGATCTCCTAAGGTGGGCAACATCACCATCCCTTGTAATGTTTGGCACTGCGAAGTGTATTGGGAGAATGGGACCTCAGAATGTTGTCTCCTAGAAATATGCACACTCACACACACACACACACACACACACACACACACACACACACACACACACACACACACACACACACACACCATACACACATACTCACATATGCCAGGACTCAGATGGTAAACCACACACACACACACACACACACACACACACACACACACACACACACACACACACACACACAAACACACACACACACACACACCATACACACATGCTCACATATGCCAGGACTCAGAGGGTAAACCACACCTGTCTACTCATTGGTAGAACAGTGTTATGCTGGTACTGCAAGCTCAAAGTAGCCCATAGGGTGAAGGTTGTCACAAGGTACCTTTTCAGTGCAGTACAGCAGCAGCCCTTTTGAAGCATAGCACGGGGGGTGTAGTGGGTGAGAAGGTCCTCAAAGTATTTTCAACTTTAAGTTTACAAACTCACAAACACTGTTATACTCAGTAATGCGCAGATACATTTGTCATTACTGAGGTCCATAGGTGCAGGTTTCCCTGGGTGTGTACCAGGCTAATGTCCATGGAGATATGAGAAGAGTAGGGCATGTAAGTACACCGGTATCATGGCACCTGACATTTGTCAGCAGGCCATTTATCAACCAATGCCACTTGAGTGATCCCCCGGGTGACAGTTATATTCACCATCTACTCATCTGGATTTCTCTTGAAGAGGACCAGTGAGGTGCTTTGCTTGACATGTATGGAACATATATTGCATAACATGACCAGTGTTTGGGTTATGGACCTGTCCCCAAGCATGTTCTATTGAATGTGGTAATGCAGTTGAGGCATCCATGGCATGTGGTGCATACAGATTGTGGTTTCCTTGCTGTGGCATTTGTAACACAGCTGGGCAGACAAGAAATTGTCAGTCAAGCAGAGATTGCCTATAAGCAGCCAAGATGTGACTGGGAACACCCGGAGGTTTTGGGCTCTTTCCATATCAGACAGTTGTTTCATGTCCAGGGTCATACATGTCAGATACACTTGCAGCCTACCCAGTTGTTGAAGGTGTCTACTGAGCTGCATGGCAAACGGGCCATTGGACCTGCTGATTGGCCTAATGAGCGGGGAGTAGAGGGAGACACTGACCTCTTCATTCCTGGATGACACACCCTTAGTTATGCAATGTACCACATGGAAGGACTTCCTGTCCACAGTGGAAGTGTGGTGGTCAGAAGAGAGGTTGCTGTCAAGCTGTGGTCACAGACCTCCTATAAGGACATTTGTCTTCACTGGACTACCACCAATGTGGTCATTTGTGGACAACACATTGCTTCAATAGGGGGTCGGGACACATTTCTTGACACTGAGACTAAAGCCAGTGTTCTGACAACAGGTGGAGTGTCAGTGGCAACTTTATGCAGGATGTTAACATAATGCAGGGATGTAAACAGACACCCCAATTAGCAATTGTCTGCAAACATTGTTAACTACAGTTCATTCCTGTGGGGCTGGATATCAGAGCCACACAGAACACACAAGACTGGACATAGGGAGAAGAACCTGTGGTACTCCACACATGACTGTTTGGCAGTGTGACACCATTCATGACTGTTTTGCAGTCTGACATGTAGTCCACTGCTTTCACACTGTGATATCCATCTGTGAGCCCATTTGCAGACCACTTAGTGACATAGGGATTAATGAATAGATGAGTGTGTTAGCCTATGATTCTTGTGTGTGGAATTGTACCACAAGACTACAAGGGTCACATATCCTGTTTTTGACTCCATATTGTTCTATAGTGATATCATATGACAGATTATAGGACTGAAAAGTGTCCACAGCTACCACAAAAGTAGGCCCTGTACAGTGGATATTTGGTAGTTTGCTGGGTGGACCATACAAAAGTGCAGCAAAACCCACTCCCCAATGGATATGGATCACAATGTTAATGACACAACCACAGACAGGCACACTTGCCAGGACCAAGCTTCAAATCCCTCCCTAACTAGTTTACTGCACTATAGTATTACGCATTTATTAGACTCACCACAATGCTTACATATTTGAATGCTGTCCAAAGGTATCTTTAAAGGTGAGTGATAGCAGCAGGGATAAAGAAGGGGATGAAAGGGAAGTGTAGTAAGTCCCAATGGGCTCAAAATCATGTCTCTGTAACTACAGACACTCTCACACAAACACACACACACACATTTACATTTGCCAGAACTGAGATTAGAACTCCTTCCTAACTAGTTTACTGCACTATAGTATTATGCATTTATCAGATGCACCACAAAGCTTACATATTTGAGAGTTGTCCAAAGGTATCTTTAACAGTAAGTGACATCAGCAGCAGTTATAAAGGAGGGGAAAGGGAAGTGTAGTAAGTGCTAATGGGATCAAAATCATGTCTGTATAACTACAGACATTCTCACACAAACACATATACTTTTATATTTGCCAGGACTGAGATTAGGACTCCTACCTAACTAGTTTACTGCACTACAGTATTATGCATTTATCAGATGCACCACAAAGCTTACATATTTGAGAGCTGTCCAAAGGTATCTTTAACAGTGACTGACATCAGTAGTGATAACAGAGGACAATGTAAAAAGGACTGAGTGGGAATGGCCTCAAAATCATTCACCTATGAACACACACACAGACACACCTTTCCGTTTGACAGGACTGTGATTAGGATCGCTACATAAACAGTTATTGGTACTCTAGTGTTACATAGTTATCAGAAGCACAACAGAGCCTACAGGGCTGAGGGCTAACAAAAGTAATTTGTACAGTAACTGACAGCAGCACATGTTCTGATATTAGGTAATGGGATGTGTAATGGGTGGGAATGGAGTAAAACAGCAATTCCTTCACACACACATACAGTTGCCAGGACCGAGATTCAAAACCCTTCCTATCTACTTCTTTGCTTTAGTAAGTTATGGCTTTACCACATGTGCTATTGAGCTTATAGATTTGAGGCTTGTCCGAAGGTACATCTAAGGTGACATACATCAGCAGATAGTGTATAGTGGAACTATGTGATGTGTACTGGGTGGGGAAGGCTTCATAATGGTACTGTCTCTCGCTGTCTGTGTGTATGTTTTAATTATTATAGTATGTTGGCCTTAGATATGTGTGCATATCACACAAAACAGATGGGGACTTACCACATATCTGTCACCTACAGCTAACTGTGGGCTTTCCTGTCCAGTGTGTGTGTGTGTGTGTGTGTGTGTGTGTGTGTGTGTGTGTGTGTGTGTGTGTGTGTGTGTGTGCGTGTGTGTGTGTGTGTGTGTGTGTGTGTGTGTGTGTGAAGACCAATCAGTTTACATTTTGGTGTGTGTGCACAGACATTTGCAGATAACAGATATCTATGGTCCACTGTGGTGTCAGACATGGGCTTTATTTCTGTAAGTATAGGAGCATGCCCAGTTTGACCTTCTATGTTGAGTGTGGGGATCCATTCTCTAAGTGTAAGGGCATGCCCAGTATGAACTTCTGTATTGCATGTAGGGATCCATTCTCTAAGTGTGGGAGCATGCCCAGTATGACCTTCTATATTGCTTGTGGGAATTCATTCCAGGGAGAGTTGTACTCCAGTCTATGAACTTGTGTGCTACAGCTACACCTAGCAAGCTATTTTTTCAGGATATCTATAGCTAGGTTGCCAATATAGAGACACGATTGGTCTAAACATGGGGGGATACTGTGTGTAACTACATTTCCTATTACTGTCTCTGTTGCTTGTGTAACATGTTCTGTTTTAGCATAGACTTTCGGACATATGTACTGTTTTACAATGTAATGTATTGTGTCATCAACTACTGACAGATATCATTGTTTGCTCACAGTTGTTCACCAGGGAAATACAAGAGCAATGCAGCAGAGACCAATATTGTGAGGTAAAGACTAGATATTGTGGCACAATCCTGCCATTGTGGAGGGGTGACTACAGACAACTGAGTGAAAGGGCTATGCAAATGGTCCAGCACCTTGGTGCTAAGTTGGCTGGGGATCCCTTTCTTGTATATAACTTAACTGAATGGTCATATCCTGCTGTGGGCATACCTCTCAGCTGTACAGATTTGGCCAGGTTATCCAAAGGCAGGACTCATATATCTGGTGGATTTCCCTTCACATTGTGGTTTACAAGCAGGTCTGTGGTTATGCATTCATGGGTTTGCAGTCAGGGGGAAGTATGAGCAGACATTTGAGTTTCAGACTTCACACGAGTCAGGGGGGAGTATGAGTAGACATTAGAGTTTCAGACTTCACACAATCCATGGGGGGGTAGTATGAGCTGACATTTGAGTTTCAGACTTCACACACTCCATGAGGTAGGTATGAGCAGACATTTGAGTTTCAGACTTCGCACACTCCATGATATCCATGCTTTTATGCCCCCCCACCCTCTGTAATTCTATCTTTTTCTCAACAGTATAGTAGCAATATCTCAGATGTATTTCTATAGTTTGACCTTTATCACAGCAGTATTTATGTATTGGCCCACAATTCTTGCACTAGGACATGGAGAGGCATGCTACTGGCATTTGTCAGCATGGCCTTGCATTTGTTTTCTGCTTAATGTGTTATGTTTTTAGTTAGGACCCTATGACATTCCATATGATGGCACTATGGGTGAAGCATATGATGGTAATATGGGTAAGCCGTGGGCATTTTCCAGAGGCCTGTAGGCCACATGAGAGTGATTCAGGCCACTGCACTTTGTCACTCATATGTTGCCAGGTTGCAAGCCAATGGATTCACCTGGGGTGACATGGGCATGTGGGTGAGGTGTTCCTGGCAATCCTTCTAGTTCGTAGTGATGGATCAGTCTGGATGTATGCAGGGTGCTGCTTATGGCTAGGGACACACCTGCATGGGATGCCATGTCAGCATGCTGCATCCTATGTGTATTCCATAAAATACATGTGCTGATTCTGACATCATTCCCAACAGCAAGGATATGACTGATGAAATTCCTGTGGCTGTTGTGGGGGGTGGACTGAGTTCATGTGTGATATGGAAGCTTATGGCACCTGACTCACAGATATGACTGGGACCTTCTCCTTCTCCTGCCTTGTATGTGGACATCAGCAGTGTGTCATTACTTTATAACTGTGGTTTATGTGGGCTGCCAGTGATTGGGCAGACAAACAATATTCCATATTAGACAGACAACTAATGTGAAGCTAACCTCTATATTCAATTCCAAAGGTGTGTGCAGTTCATAGTTACTTTCTAGGCACTGCATAGAGTTCTTCCACCTGTGTACTGTTTCTATGTATGGACCCCTATTCATAGCCTGTCCAGCTTCCTGACAGTAACACATAATGACATCTGGACAGTGAGTGTGTGCAACTAGTAACATAGGTGTAGCTGAGAAGCAGATTGGTTGACACTGTAGTTGTTGGAACATGGCCCCGTCAAACACAGTACTGTACCTAGGCCACTGAGACACAACATCCAGGCCTACATGCTGTCCACTTTCAGACAATATTAAACACTCACAAAAGATTGACACACTGACCCCTGCATATAGTGGACATACACCAATTATCATGTTGATTGGGATAGCTCAGGCAAACTTACATGTTACTGCCAATTATACATGGGGTTGGGGGCACACCTGACAACTTTCCACATCCGCACTGACTGCACTGATATTTCAGTTATAACTCTGCTTCCATTTAGCATTGTATTGTGCCCTATCTTTCTGATTGGAGGCATATCAGTGGAGTACTCAGCTTAGATTGTAATGGCATATATTTCAGTTTTAGACATCTTACTCTTCAGAACTATACTGCAACTGCCAGACCTGTTGTGTTATGTCTGTGTAGGTCTGGGGGGGGGGGCTGTTCATCATTGTCAGCATTTGGGGAGCTTTGCCCGACCTTTATTTCCGGTCATCTACACCTGTCCTGCTGGGTGAGGCTGGAGGGTGGGAATGGGAATGCTAATTGACATCCATGTGCATGACCTGTGAAAACCCACAGTTGGTCGAGCTAACACATGTACTACAGTGGAGGTTGTCACCCTGACTACTACTGCCTAGTATGAGGACACCAGTATTGGTTATGGATTTCATTCTGCCCCATATAGCTGTCAGCTATCTACTGCTATCCCATTTGGCCGACCAATTCCCTTGCATGCTTGCATCCATAACACAGATATAACTATCAGAATATAGTACTCCATTCAGTAACTGATAGTGAGGGTGACATACCTTGTGCCTGGGGTGGTCATAGCACAGATATAACTATCAGAATATCATACTGTATCCAGTAACTGATAGTAACAGGGTGACATACCTTGTGCCTGGGGTGGTCATAGCATAGATATAACTATCAGAACATAGTGCTCCATTCAGTAACTGATAGTGAAGGTGACATACCCTATGTCTGGGGTAGTATAAGGGCTGACTATGTAGGATGCACATAGTACACTCCCTATACATGGTAAAGTAGAGGTAGTGTCATGTTCGGCATCCCTTTTACTGTATGTGTGAGTCGGAGAGAGGTATCAGTTCCTGGGTCCCTACAGTGTCAGTGTGTGTGCTAAATGTTACCTCTTTGCCAAGGCATAGGCATACTGGGCACCCCTGTCTGCCTCCATGGGCAGGCTCAGGAAGATCCTCGTCCAAGTCCCTCTGTGCCTGCGGTGACCTTGGCAATGGCGGTGGGCTGTGTGTCCCCTCCCCATGTTGTTCCTGCTGCAGCTGTTTCCACAGAATCATACTGTGTAGCATGGCACATACTGTGAACATTTGTCCACATGTAGCTGGAGAGTACGAATATGTCAAGGCAGTGGAACCGTAACTTGTGCATCCCAAACACACACTCTGTAATGATCCTGGTTTGTGCATGTGCCTCATTATGGCATTCTTGTTCAGGGGTGTGTGCATTTCTGATGGATGTCATCAGCCACAGCTCCAGTGAGTAGCCAGCATCCCCCACTAGATGGCCAATTGGGATGTCCCCTCAACAAACCCTTGATAGAGCTGTGAGGAATTCTACATATGGGAGTCATGATAGCTTCCAAGGCTGCCAGCACACACTTGCAAGATAATGCCTTGGGCATCACACACAACCTGGCAGATGATGGAAGTCAAGCGCTTGCGGTTGATGTAGACCCTACCCTGCTCACTGGGTGGTGCTTTGATGTGGATGTGCATGTGGTCTATAACACCCAGTACCTGCGGGTATTCAGCTACACATTAAAAGGGACACATATTGCTGGTGATTCCTCACAGGTGTTAGGGATTTGGATGTGTTCATGAACATGTGGTAGCAAGGCATCCAGAAAATTATGGCATACTCTGGATGCAGATGCCTGTGACACCCCATGATATCCCCTGTAGGTGTTTGGACAGTACCTGTAGCTAGTATTCTTAAGGCTACACATACCTTAGTATCCACTGGGATGGGTTGCCCTCTGTTTGCTCTGGATGTGAGGTGATGCCAGCACAGCACCACAATTTGCTGACATATGTCCCTGTCCACACTGTAACGCTCTACAATCTCTAGGTCATGTAGCTCCTGATAGGTCACCCTGGGTGTGAATACTCTCCTCCTCCTCCTGGGTCTGCAGCAGTTGTCAGCATTATCCTCCTCACCACCATCAGCCTCCAGCACATGGTGATGTATCCAAGCAATGGCAGCCCGTAGCATTTTGTCAGTTTACATTCCCAGGTTTACTCCAAAGGTGCAGAGTTTGTGGGGAAACGCAGACTGAGGGGTGTTTCCATACTTTCCAGTGGTGTGATGCTAGTGCTGCCTGTCAGATTCACTGTTTCTGATTCATTGCATATGCCAGTTTACTTGCTCATGGCTTGTTTTTAGCCACTGTGAGTGTTGGACACATTACTGGTGATTTGTGGGTGGTTGCTTGCTCATGGCTTGGATTTAGCCACTGTGAGTGTTGGACACATCACTGGTGATTTGTGGATGGTTGCCTTTATTCTGCTGTTGCTCTTTTTGTAATTAATATTTACTTGCATCGCCTCATATTTACAGCTATGCAGCCACCTGCCAGCTGTATTATATCTGCAGGGCCCATTCTGAGTTGCAAGACTCCCATAGTAGTGATTTCTACATCAGTTCACCTTTATTTTGTGCTGTTGCCCTTTAATTCTATTTTACATGCCCTCCCATCTTCAGCTTTGCAGCCTCCTGTCAACTGTATTATTTGAGTGCTTTCACTGGCCAGTTGTGGGTTGCAGACTCCCATATTATTGGTTTGTACAGCATTTCCCTTGTTCTGATACTTCCTTTGCCTTTTCCTTCTACCCTTCCTCTTTCAGCCTGATGGTAGTGTAAACAGCAAGACAGGCCCCTCCCCTGCACGTGCACACTCTCTTCGACATGCCCCTCCCCTGCACATGCACACTCTCTTCAGTTCATGGAGTATGAGTGCACAGACTCAGACACGCCCACTCTTCTAGCTGTGCTTAGCTAAGCAGACACCAGCCAATAGGGATCCAGTGTGCTTCCAGCAAGCATGACACACCCCCTTTCCTTGTTCCTTGCTCCTTCTGTCTACACAATGGTGTTAGAGCACCTACACGGTTAGGTACAGCCTGACAATTAGAAATGTTCCCCTCCAACCTCTGATTTAGCATAACTCCCCTCATTTGCAAAGAACTGACTGCTAATTCCTACACTCACACTGAACCTTCCCCGTTAGCAACCATTATTCCCTAGTGTTGCTTATGTATGCATGCCATTTACTATAATGGCAAAACCATGAATTGTGTGATAAAGGCTTATTTCACCTTTTTTGGTAATTTCGGCTCGATCTCGTTGGCGTGCTGCTGCCCTATGCTTAAACGGCTGGAATCGGCCAAAAAAAAATAAAGTTATAATTTTATAATATGTTTTTCTATTTTTCATGCCAATGGGCATATATTTGGCCATTAGCATGCCTAACCCTTATAATACATGCTTTTGCATGAGCTGTCATGCCTCCGTTTTGTAGTTTGCAGAAATGTATTCAGCTACTAGCTGAATACATTTCTGCAGTGTACACTATTTCTGCACAGATGCTTGCCTGCTTCTTGGATCACTAATTCACCTCATTTGCATGGTTTTCATCAGCAGATGGTGTAATTAGCATACAGGAGCTGTGTCCATGCTGGAATAGTGTAGGAGTGATCATGCACACACCAGGAGCTCTATCCTGTATCACTCTGCAGCCATATTGAGTGTAGCAGCTCTTGCACTATTCCTGCATACCGTGCAGAGCTTGTTGAATCCTGGGGATTATATCAGTGAAGCTTTACTGCCTGGGCCTCATCTGAAAAGGGGTTCTACTTTTATTCAGATTTTCCTGGTCAACAAATCAAAACAAATAAATAAGATCATGGAAGATACATTCAGATCTTTGGGTGTTCTCCAAAGCATGCTTATTTGCATTTACTGACCAGAACATTCCATTGGGAATATGCCATTTTTATTGGCAGTCCAGTAAGAAGAACTCCAATAACGCTAAACCACATCACTTACAATATCAAATGTAACATTGCAACATATTACATTTGCAATTCAATGTATTAGAGAATAAAATAGTGGAAACTTTGATATATAACAAAGCTAGTTTCTAAAGTGCAGCAAACTACAAAAAAAAAGGCAATAACATCAGAAAAATATTTTTTTTGGCAAAAGTGAATTTTAATGTAAAGAAAGGAAGACAAGGAGAATTCGTGGTAGAGGATGAGACAGTCGATAGAAGACAGGGTGAGATTAGGGTTACAGGGTGAGATTAGGGTTACAGGGGGAGATTAGGGTTACAGGGTGAGATTAGGGTTACAGGGGGAGATTAGGGTTACAGGGGGAGATTAGGGTTACAGGGGGAGATTAGGGTTACAGGGGGGATTAGGGTTACATGGGGAGATTAGGGTTACAGGGGGAGATTAGAGGTACAGGGTGAGATTAGGGTTACAGGGGGGATTAGGGTTACATGGGGAGATTAGAGTTACAAGGGGAAATTAGGGGTACAGTTACTTGGTCAGGATCCAGCAACAAAACAGATGGACAGCTGAGAGAAGGGCAGTTAATAAATCATGTAATGCCTCTTTTTCTTGCCTAACAGATGTTTGTTAAATGCATTCCTGGAGGCATGCGTAAGGGGATTTGCCATATGGATGACTATTCCATTTTTAAGGTGCTATGAAGGAGAAGCTATGAGACACAGTAATAGTTCCATTACACAGGGAAAACAGATGTGTTTTCATTTATGCATCTGATTTTATACTCATTTTCACAGTCTGTATCTACTTCAGCTAAAATCTTGCAGCCTATATTAGTAATTCCAACACCCAGACTTCTGCATTTTACCATTTTAAGTGGTCTGTTGTTATTTAAAACCCAGTTTTATTTTTGTGTACTCTGTGCATGTCAGGCTAGTTCAGGACTTGCCTTTGCATTAAGGCAGTTCCAGGCCAGTCAGCGCAGAGCTAAGGTTCTAATTGTTTTTCCCTCCCACACACTCTGTTGTAGTTGTGCTATTAAACCCAGTGTATCTGTTGCTGCCTGCCCCTTATGATAATCTGACAACATAATCCCCCTCCTTATTTACTGGCTATTGACAATAAGCACATAAACATCATTTTGAAAAGTCCCTCCTCTTAAACTACTCACCATGGTAAAAGAACTTTAATAAGAGTGGTTGATATTGAATGTACTGATACTGCATAAATATTAAATACTTATTTATGTTAGGTTAATTGAGATTAGCTTGCACTGATTTTAGTATGAAAGTGAGTTTTTTTTTTTACTGTAATCAGCTTACTGTTTTTTTTTGGTGGCAAAAAAAGGTTTCCAGGCTAGTTGTTTTGTACTGAAATTTAAATATTCAGAAGCAAGTCCACCCAAACATTATTCTAAAACCGAATTCTAAGCAGTTTTAGTTACCCCTGCTCCCAGAATTAATCCCCTAGATATCATGAACCAGCACTTCCCCACAACTTCTCTAACCAGCCTGACTGAGATAGGTACCTTGAGACAGTATAGGAATGGTCTGGTCTCATGCTGTCTGATGGTTATCTATTACTCAAACAGCATAACATAGTATTAGAGAGATGTACAGATATAATATCTTTATATACATACAAATATTTCATGCACGGGCACTGATGCCCTTCTAGCCTGCCAATAAACTATGCACTAGTTCCTACAATAAGTGTCCAGGCTGGTCTTAAAAATATCTAAACTCATACTTGTTTTAATGTAATTTGTTAGTATATTCCATACATCAGCTGCTCTCTCAGAGAACCAATTCCTACACTTCTCATTCCTAAAGAATCTTCTACGTGGGTCGTCTGATGATTCTCTACTATGTTTTATAACCACAAACATTCACAGAGGTAGTTGTCTCTAAATGCCCTATATACCTGAATAGGGTCTACTCTCAGATGTCTGTAAGATACACTGTACAAGTTCAGATATTTTAGTCCTTCATAATAACTTAAATTTTCACGTCCATGGATACCCTTGGTATATATCTGCTGTATTATTTCCTGTTTACTCATGCCTGTTTTCTTATAAGGTTTCCATATTGTTATTTCATACTCAAGTTAGGGTCTAATATAACTAACAAACATGAGTTCATCATTTCAGATTTCCTAGACTTTATAAATCATTTTATACAGATGCCGGTGTGTAGCTCGCAAGACATTTCCCTGAGAGCTACATCGCCAAAACCAAACAGCTGCAGCAGCACTTTGCCGTAGTGCAATTTGGCTGAAAAGCATAGCCGCTGCAGCTGTAATCTATGAACGGGCAGCTACAGCCATACGGGATGTGTAACACATTCCTTCTTCTCATTCAAGGAATGCATTTATTTAATTATTTATTTATTTTGTTGTACAAAATAAATAAATAATTAAATAAATGCATTCCTTGAATGAGAAGAAGGAATGCGTTACACATCCCATACGGCTGTATCTGCCTGTTCATACAGCTGCAGCGGCTATGCTTTTCAGCCAAATTGCACTACGGCAAAGTGCTTCTGCAGCCGTTTGGTTTTGGCGATGTAGATCACAGGGAAATGTCTTGTGAGCTACACGCCGGAATCCCATTTTATGCAACCAGTACTTCTATAACTATCATTAACCAATTGGTTGATATGTTTCGAAAAACTCAAAGTTGGATCTACCCATATATCCAGGTCCTTAAATGAGTCTACAGTTTCAATCACTGTGTGCTGTATTAAATATTCACCTTTCAATATGTCTGTCAAATGTCATATGCTTATGTTCTGATGTATTTATCAGCATATTTTTATTTTATTTATTTATTTATTTTACATTTGTTGTCCGGGTTTATCCAACTGAGCTGAAGAGCCCTCTTCCAGTGGAGGTCCGGGGAGAAAAGCTACAACATATTATGCAAATTTCATTATGAATTAGCATTAAACAGCAATGTTACAGGATTATTACAAGGCATTAAGTAGCAATACAATGTTATACAGTGTCAATAATCAGGAGTATAGCAAAACTCTTTCAAGATGTATAAAAAGAAATATGTTATTAAGATGAATATAGTTTTTGGGGTAAGTGGTTACAAAAACCCAGTTTTATCATAATGTAGTTGCATGAAGACAAGACAGTTACAATAGAATGTTTATCTGAGGCGGTTTGCTTAATAGATTTTCAAAGACAGTAGAAAGAGTAGTCAAGAAAGATTAGAGAGAGCTAGTGAGAAGAGTGATTTAAGGGCAGAGAGAAGATTAAGGTATGAGAAGTAGGGGATGTTAAGGAGGGAGAGTGCAGTGGCAGGACCAGTGACTTTTAAAGTGCTCTTTGGTGGCTGTCTTACATTGTTTAGGATGTGTAAGGGTCCTGATTTCTAATGGGAGCCTATTCCAGGCAATAGTGGGGTGATAGCTGTACATGTTGCGTCCAAATTTAGACTTGGGTTTGTAGATTTGAAGTAGGTCTTGGTTAGAGCTTCGGAGAGGTCTGGAGGGAGAATAATGGGAGATGAGAGGGGATAGTGCTGGGCAGTAGGAAGGCTGGTATAGGACAGAATGGATGATCTGGAGCTGAGAGAGAAGAAGCTGGCGGGGTAATTCAAGCCAGTTTAGGTGTTTTAGAGAGAGAGAGACAGTGATGGGATTTGTAAGTTTGTTGGGTAGCAAATCTAGTTACCTTGTTGTAGGTAGATTCGAGTTTGATCAGCAGTGTTGAGTTAAGATTTGTAAGAATTTGAGAACTGTACATTAAACTGGGTAGAAGGTAGGTAAGAGAGAGAGAGTAATCTTGGCTTCAGAGGTAAGGAATTTCTTGTTACGGTAAAGGAGCCCTAGTTTTGAATGAGTATTTTTGATACAGTTATTAACATGCAAGTCAAATTTAAGCTGATCATCAATGGTTATGCCCAAGAGCTTAGTACTGGATTCTACCTGAATGGGAGTGTTATTAAGGGACTGTATGGAGAAAGAGGGTTTAATATTGTTGAACTTTTTAGGTAGGAAGAGTAACAGCTTTGTTTTTTAGGGTTACGGATGAGCTGGTTGTTGGAGAGCCATGTTTCAACTACGTTAAAAGATGCCTGAGTAGCTGAGAGGAGCTTAGAGGGAGAGTTGGCTATGGTGATGACTGTAGAGTCATCTACGTATTGCACTAAAGATGACTGAGGACAGGAGGTATGGAGCTGATTAGTAAATATATTAAAAAGTAAAGGCCCTAGGATAGATCCTTGAGGTACACCCATTTTTACAGGGAGAGGAGGGGAGAGTGCAAAGTGCCATCTCACTGATTGAGATCTGTCAGTGAGGTAGCTGTAGAAACATGCAACAGTATCAGAGGAGAAGTTGAGGTTATGCAGTTTGTCCAGCAGAAGAGAGTGTGAGACAGTGTTGAAAGCTTTTGAGAGGTCCAAGAATAGGCAAGAAATAAGTTTATAGTCATCCATGGCTATAGAGACAGTGTTGAGGAAGGATAATAGAGCTGTAGTGGTGCTATATTTGGGTCTGAAGCCATGTTGAGTGGGTATAAGCAGATTTTCCTGTATTAGATACTGCATAACTTGTTTATGAATACATTTTTCTAGTACTTTAGAGAGAGAGGAGAGGATAACAATAGGTCTAAAGTTGGTGATATCAGAGGAGTTACCTCATGTGTGTATAGGTAGAGTGTAGCATTGTTTCCAGATGGAAGGGACTTTAGATTCAATAGAGAGCGATTAATTAGGATAGATACAAGGAGAGCAAGACAGTCAGCTGCTAGTAGAAGAAAAGTGGACAGAATATCATCAGCTGATTATTCTCAGGTGCTGAAATGCTCACATGGTTTATCTGTAACATATGTAAATAGTTTACCCAGTTTCAGGTCATCTGCATATAGACTGTAGAACACCTCAAATAGAAAAGTTAGGTCTGAAAGATACAGTCTAAACAAGTAAGGGCCTAGGACAGGGCCCTGTGGGACACCCTGACTGTAACCAAGAATTTCACCTGTCCAGTTGCTGTATGATACTTGTCATGTCTTTATGTCTTGTCATGCCTACTTTATTTTACTTTTGCATAATCTTAAAAGTACTCAATTGTATTTATTACTGCTTGGTGTAACTCATTCTAAGCCTTTTGGTTTAAACACTTGGGCTTCGGACCAGTTGTTTTGCACTGAGAGGGTTTGTGGTCTGCACTGTAGTGGCAGAACAGGTAGCTTACATCCTTCTAGGTTGGGAACTGCTGATTGAGGGCTCAGTGTCTGTTATTCTAAAAGTGTATTAATTCTGGTTTAAGCACTTGGGCTTTCAGGCCAGTTATTTTACATTAAGAGGGTTCATGGTCTGCACTCTTGTGGGAGGAGAGGCTGGACTCTGCCCTTCTGAGCTGGGAATTTCTGGTTAAAGGCTTATAGTGCATGCATATCTGAACTGCTTCTTACTGAAGTTGGCGCCTTGTTTGTTGTGGCATAGACTGGATTCGGGCCTGCTGGATCTAGCTTTGTTTGTGTAACTTGAGCACTAATCCAGGCATTCTCTAAAGTATTCAATTGTATTTATTACTGCTTGGTAGTAACTTGATTAAAGTGTAGCTATCATTCTAAGTCTTTTGGATTAAGCACTTGGGCTTCAGATCAGTTGTTTTACATTAGGAAGGTTTGTGGCATGCACTGTGGTGGCAGGACAGGTAGCTTTCATCCTTCTAAGTTGGGAACTGCTGATTGAGAGCCCAGTGTCTGTTATTCTTAAAGTGTATTAGTTCTGGTTTAAGCACTTGGGCTTCAGGCCAGTTATTTTACATTAAGAAGGTTCGTGGTCTGCACTCT
This sequence comes from Protopterus annectens, assembly GCF_019279795.1. Classification (NCBI taxonomy): domain Eukaryota; kingdom Metazoa; phylum Chordata; order Ceratodontiformes; family Protopteridae; genus Protopterus; species Protopterus annectens. The sequence continues at coordinate 155,304,774 of NC_056748.1, read as the reverse complement.
TGTGGGGGAAGAGGCTGGACTCTGCCCTTCTGAGCTGGGAATTTCTGGTTAAAGGTTTATAGTGCATGTATATTTGAACTGTATCTTACTGAAATTGGTACACCTTGTTTGCTGTAGCATAGACTAGATCCAGGCCTGCTGAATCTAGCTTTGTTTATATGCTTGTTGTTTGTTTGCTTGTTATTTCCCTGGAATGCTAATTCTACCTAATACGGCTTCTCAGCTTCTGTGGATCACTAGTGATATCTGCATTGCTTACTGTACTTATTTCCTTGTTTCACTTGAAAGAAAGTTACTGTTTGTCGTTTTTGCATTTAAGTTACCTGTAACACATTGCACTTAAGTTACCTGGCACTTGCCCGCTAAAGCAATTATATAAGTCAGCACTAAAATTAAAAGCACTACACCCTCACTCCCCACTGGCCCTTGTTTTCAATTATTAAGGAATTCCCAATATTATTCTAGCATGTCCAAAGGTCAGTTGTCAATCTCCTCTCCGGTCCAGCTGGTGAATCTGGGAATCTTGAGGCAATGTTACAACTGCCTCATGTACACAGACAACCCTCTCCTCCTCCCAACAAATTCCAACACATGTGAGAGATGCAACCATATAGCCAAACTGGAGGCTAAGCACTCTCAACTCAGTACTGGCATAACCAGTCAGGAGGAGAAGGAAACCACACTCACTACAATTCCAGTCTCACATAGACCTACCAAGACAGCAAACCAAACACATAATCACACAAAAACATACTTGGAGGCTCTAAATAAAGATCTGCCTAAGCAGCAGAGACCTCCAAAGCAGACACCCAAGCAACCACTACCCCAAAACAAAACACGTGCAACACATATCTCACAAAGCCAGTATGCCGAACAGTCACAGCCCTTAAGACTAAACAACACACCTGATACATTTGTAATAGGTGACTCTATCGTCAGGCACACTGATGTCCCGCTCACCAGGCTGAACAAGGAGAGGGTCACGGTGAGCAGCCTGTCGGGCGCTAGGATCCGCCACATAACACAATCACTCAGGTCACTCCAAGGCAAGTACAAATATGACTCAGTCATTGTCCATGCTGGTGTGAATGACCTGAGACGTACCTCCCTGGACTACATGAAAAGAGACATAAAGGAGCTCTCTGAGCATGTAGCCCAGGCCGGTATGACCCTGACCTTGAGTAGCATCTTACCCTCACCAAGAATGATGCCACAATATGAAGACAAGATGATCAATTTCAACAATTGGCTTAAGTACTGGTGTCATTCAAAGGGGATCCAATGCCTGTCAGCTTGGGATGATATGCTCGACAAGCCACGATGCTTCACTAGGGACGGCTTGCACCTGTCACCCCTGGGCTTTTGGATATTGGCAAAGGCTCTTGCTATGCCCATAGTGCCTTTTTTAGGCAAGGCTCAAAAGACAAACCCACCTCCATAGGTATCACAAGTGATAAGAAACTAAGAGTAATGCTACTCAACGCCAGAAGTCTAAACCTCAAGATGCATTCGAAACTCTCCTTAGCATGGAGAACATCGATATCTGTGCAGTAACAGAAACCTGGTTCAGGGCTCCCGAGAGCACCCCAGCACTACCAGGTTATACCTCATACCATGCTTTTCGTCCCCAAAACTTGGACCAAACCACAAAAGGAAGGGGAGTATCGATATTCATCAAAGATACCCACACCTCCAGGTTGGTGGCAAAGCACGAAGCATCAGAGACTATCCATGTGCAACTAACAGTGGGTAAAACTGACTTCCAGTTTATAGCCTGCTACAGACCACCCTCCCAAACCCAGGAACCCCACTTGGCCTTTCTGAGAACACTGGAAAATATGAAGGTCTCTCCAAACACCATTATATTGGGCAACTTCAACTACCCAAACATAGACTGGGAGCATTACTCTAGCTCCAACACCCTAGCCCAAAGGTTCCTAAAATTTATAAACTCAAATGCTATGGAACAACTTGTTACCACTCCCACAAGAGGGGAAAACATACTGGACCTGATCATCACCAACATGGGGACTCTATGCTCCAGACCAGAAGTGTATCCCTCACTGGTAAGATCAGACCATAAACTAATCTCACTGGGTATTCACATCCCGACCCCACCCCCGCCCAGAAAACCACAGTGAAAACTTCTCTAAAGCAAATTTCACACTCCTCAAAACCGAGGTGGAATCCTTCAAAGCCCCCGGGCCTGTGGAAAATATGGCCCAGACCGCAGAATCCTTTATAAACACATTCTATGAACACCTTCAGGAATGCATGGATCATGCGATCCCAAATAAAACCAAGACCCAATCCTCCAAAGGCAGACGCCTTGTCTGGTGGACCCCAGCCATAAACAAACTATACAATAGAAGGAGCAAGCTACTGAATGATAGAGCAAAGTCCCAAAAATGAAGGCATCACTGATCAGTATTAGCAAAAACTACGGGCACTCATAAAAATGTCTAAGGCCAGCTTCGAGAGAAAAATTGCACAGGACACTAAGGATAATCACAAGGCTTTCTTTACTTATGTTAGGAACCTGGGTGGTAATTCCCAGATATGCTCAGAATTAGTCCAAAATGACAAAAAATACACTGAACCCACAGACATTGCCAACATCCTAGCTGACAGGTTCAGTGCAAACTCCCCCCCCCTACCAAAAGGGCAAATATCTATCCCAGCAAAGTGCTGCCCCCCTGACATCTCAGATGCTCAGGTAAGAGCCGCCCTCTCCAAAGCAAAAAACACAGCATCAATGGGACCAGACGGTGTCCCGGGCTGCATCCTACATGAACTCCAAGAAGAGCTAAACCCAAACATAAAACTACTGTTCAATCTCAGCCTTACTACAGGATATGTGCCTAAAGAGTGGTGTACAGCAACAGTGGTCCCTCTCCATAAAGGTGGTGCCTCAACGGATCCTGGAAACTATCGCCCCATAAGCCTGACTAGCTTGGTCTGCAAAGCTATGGAAAGGATTATCATGGACCTCATAAATAAAGATATTGGGGACCTACAGACACTGGATCCTACCCAGTTCGGCTTTGTTAAGGGCAGATCCTGCCTCTTAAACCTGGTTGATTTCTTTGAAACAGTCACCAAGGCCATTGACGAGGGGAAGGTGGTCCACACAGCCTACCTGGACCTTGCAAAAGCCTTCGATACAATACCCCACTCGCGCATTATAGATAAGCTCACCAGCTGAAATATAAACCCCTATGTCACTAGATGGATTGCAAACTGGCTCACGGACAGAACCCACATGGTTAGAATTGCTGGAGCCATGTCAGACTCCAAACCAGTTACAAGTGGTGTCCCACAAGGCTCAGTCCTGGGACCTCTCTTGTTCGGTATATATTTCTCGGAGGTACAGGCCAACACGGAAGGACTGTGGCTGACCAAGTTCGCAGATGACTGCAAACTGGGCGCCATAATCGACTCTCCAGTCGACACAAGCATCCTCCAAAAGGGCCTCATAGAAACAGACAACTGGTGCCAGAGCCATGGCCTCAAGCTAAATGCCAAAAAGTGTATAGTCATCACCTTTGGCAAAAACAAAGTGCATAAATTACCACATAGGTGGTAATCCATTAAGTACAGAAGAAGTAATTAGGGACCTGGGGACCCAAGTTGATAGCAATCTCTCATTTGACAACCACGTGGCCAAAGTGGTTAGAAAAACATTTTATATAGCCCACCTAATCATGAAGGGATTCACATCTAGATCAGGAGAGGTCATCGTGCCTCTTTACTCATCCCTCATCAGGCCCATAATTGAGTATAATGCCCCTTTTGGGATGTACCTTACCAGACACCTGCAGCAACTGGAAAGACCCCAAAAGTACCTCACCAAGAGGATCAAAGGGCTCAAACAGATGCCATATGCTGCCCGGTTAAAGAAACTCCAGCTCTACTCAGTGGCATACCGCCTGTTCAGAGGCGATCTGTGTCTGATGTATAAAGCCATGTCCAACCCGGAATTAATGGACATGCTGCACCTCAGAAAATCCAAATCCCATCGAGCTACGCGCTCGAGAGACTTGAACCTCAGCACTGAAATAAATAGGACATGCTGGAGGGACAGATTCATAACCCAGAGGCTCCCTTCACTCTGGAATAAAATCCCAGTCCAGGTTAGGCAGAGTCCCTCATTGACTCTCTTCAAGAGGAATCTTGATGAGTGGATGGGAGATCATAGGTTTATCCCGGGTATCACTTCTGTGTCACTGTTAGACAGAGGCACAGTATATTAACCTCGAAAAAGGGCATAGCAAAATTAATTTAAAATGGGTGGCGAAAGCCAAACACATTCTGGCTAGGCTTATAAATGCCCTAGGGCAGATAGCCTAGTATGAACCTATGAACCTATGAACCCATGAACCTATGTCCCATTTGTAAGGCATGCAGCTATCCATCTCATCAAGAGTACCTCGATACCTAGTTGTGCTAATCTATTGATCAGTATTTTCTGTATGATCCTGTCAAATGCTGAAGTCAAATCTACATAAATTACATCACAACACAATTTTCATTTGTAGCAGATATTATATTTTATAGAACATCATGTTACAGATGGTATTAGATCTATTTTCAACATATGCATTCTGATATTTGGTTTCAAATCCCAACCTATCCAAGTCTGAAAGTAACTTATCCAGTATTATCGTCTCCATTATTTTTCCACAACATGAAAGCAGACTTAAGGATCTGTATGACTCTGGGTTGTTCCTACCCCCCTTTCCCTTAAAGACAGGTTTAATAAGTGAATGTCTTCAATCTTGAGGAATCTCCCCGTATTTATATGACCTAATAAATAATACATATAATGTTACTGTAATTTCTTGTTGAAGCCATTATAACTAACTCCAACTCTCCCTGTGCTTTTTTGGATCCAGTTTGCACAGTTCTTTTTCAATATAATCTAATTTGATTCCGGTATCTGACGTTACCTGGATGTCACCAGGACAACTCATCACCCCCTTTGTGGAGCCAAACTGTTTTGCATAAGATTCTGTAAATATATCTGTAATCTGTTGTGTCTGAGAATAAATTTTAGAATCTGCACACAGTTTATCAATTTGTATTTCACATCTTATGTATCTATAAAAAGGTTTCCTATTATGCTCAATAACTTCATATACATTTTCTTCAAATTTTTCTTGATCTTGTATTGTATAATTAATTTGTTTGTTCAGCTTGTTTATTACAGTTTTCAACGTTGTAGTTCAACATCTCTTCCATTTCATATATTTTTGACTTTCACCTTAATCAGGTATCTTATTCATATGGAAATATACCCCCCTGACATTGTATGCCTAGATCCTGTTGTTAAACTTTTTTTTCTGATTTTTTTGCACTCAAACAATTTCTCTTTCAAAACTTTCCACATTCCTTCAGCACTTTTTCCACTGAACGCATCACTCCAATTAGTTTTACACAGTGACTGTTTTACTTCCATAGAATCTATAATTAATCTTCTGTGCATTGGTTTAGATTTCAGCTTGGCAATTATCTAGCAATAAATTAACCTTTATAACCCCATGATCATGGCACATCAATGCTGGTAAATCATGACTTCAAGTAACAGTAATTTCTTTAGGAACCCAAACAAAGTCTAGTTGTTCTGTTCCCTGGTTGTTTTTTTTTTTACAATCTGAAGCAATTATTGTTCCTGAAAATACATCATGAATAATTTCCTTACCAATGTTGTTGAATCAATATAATTGCAGTCTGCTTCTAGTAAATGTAAGTCTGCAGCCAACTGTATTATTCCTTCCTGTGTTTCATGCAAGAAATGAAGAATTGCTCTAAGCCATCAGCACTTGACTTTGGTGGCCTATGTACTCCAACAATTGTTATATGTTCCAGGGTGATTTTTATTATTACAGTTACACACTATAGTATTGGCGTTATCACTGAACATGTAATAATCACAGGTCTCATAACTATCTTTAATCCCTATCATAACACCTCCACCTGATTTTTTGTTAGAATGTCTGTTACAGTAAAATCATTTATACCCTGACAGAACTGGTTTCCAGTCATTGTTCTTTAACCATGTTTCACAAACAATAACAACATCAATCTCATAGGAATGTAGCAAATATTCCAATAAAAAAACTTTAGTATTAATGCTCCTAGCATTAACAGCCATCAAAGATGCATCAAATGTTACTATCTGTTGTTGTTGTTGTTGTTGTGTCTTTCGGCTTTCCCAGTTAGGGGTAGCCACAGTGGAACTCCGGTCTGCTATCTGCTGCAAAAATTATCTTCTCCTCCCCCTGTCTTGACAAATTCATGCCATCCTGTCTGAACATGTCTTCCCAAAACTAGTCTTTGATGCTCTACAGGTTTCCATTTTTTAAAACAGGATATTTTTTCCATATAGGTATTTACCCAAAACTTCTTTCATTCTCTGTGACCTGACTATATAGGTGATTTGTGAAAAGTACATCCTAACACCAGTACAAGCTGTACAATCTAAGAGGGCTGCCAGTTCCCTAGTAACAGTTAGAGACTCCTTGCAGATGACATCATTTGTTACTTCCTTACATGAATCCTACACAAATGCACTTTATAAGCACTTACACAAGTGCGTGGATCGTGCTATCCCTAACAAAACCAAGATCCTATTCTCCAAATAAAGGAAGTCAGTCTGGTGGTCCCCTGCCATAAACAAACTCTACAACAGAAGAAAGAAACTGTTGCAAAAATAGTAAAATCCTATGACTGGAGGAACTCCCTGGTCAGCCTTAGTAAGAAGCTGAAATCCCTCATGAAATCCTCCAAAGCTAGTTACGAAAACAAAATCATTACTGATTCTAGACAACCACAAAGCATTCTATAGCTATGTCAAGAATCTCAATGGCAACACTCAGATCTGCTCTGAGTTACAGCACAATGGTACTAAATATACAGAACCAACTGATATTGCCAACATCCTGGCAGATAGGTTCAGTGCTAACTTTACCAACCTCTCACCCCCTAAAGAGCCCATCTCTATATCGGAAGAAGGCAAAGTTCCTGTAATCATAGCTGCACAGGTAAAAAACACATTCTCCAAAGCCAAGAACACAGCATCCATGGGACCTGACAACATTCCAGGCTGTGTTCTACATGAACTGCAGAATGAACTGGCACCCCACCTAAGCACCATGTTCAAACATAGCCTCACCTCAGGCTTTGTGCCCACTGAATGGTGCACAGCAACGGTTATCCCACTCCACAAAAGGGGAGCCACCATGGACCCCAGGAACTACTGCCCCATTAGCCAAACAAGCCTGGTCTGCAAGGCCATGGAACATATCATCATGGAACTTATAAACAAAGACATTGGTAATCTCTAAACTCTGGACCCCACACAGTTCAGGTTTGTAAAAGGCAGATCATATCTCCTAAACCTGATAGACTTTTTTGAAGCAGTCACCAAAGCTGTAGACGAGGGTAAGGTGGTTCACACAGCCTATTTATATCTCGCCAAGGCTTTTGAAACCATCCTCCACTCTGGACTTATAGATAAACTCGCTAAACTAGGTAAAAATCCCTATGTCACAAGACAGGTTGTCAACTGGCTAACTGACAGAACCCACACTGTGAAAGTAGCAGACTCCAAATCCGACTTCAGACCAGTGACAAGTGGAGTACCACAGGGTTCAGTCCTGTGTCCTCTCCTGTTTGGTATCTACATTTCTGAAGTACAGGCTAACACAGAAAGCCTTTGGATAATGAAGTTCGCAGATGACTGCAAACCTGGAGCCATAATTAAAACTCCTAATGATGTGGACATCCTACAAAAGGGCCTCACTGAGACAGATGCCTGGTGTCAAAGCCATGGCCTCAAGCTCAATGCCAAAAGGTGCATTGTCACCCCCTTTGGTAAAAACTCTGTACCCATGAGCTACCACATAGGTGGTAGTCTACTTAACACCAAAAGTTTGATAAGAGACCTTGGGACACAGGTGGACAGTAGTCTCTCCTTTGATAATCACATCACCACAGTAGGAAATCCATCTACATGGCACACCTCATCACAAAAGGTTTCTCATCCAGAAAAGAAGTCATTGTTCCCCTCTACTTGTCACTCATTAGACCCATTAGAGAGTACAATGCCCCTTTTGGTATGTACCTTACAAGACATCTACAACAACTGGAAATACTGCAGAAATACCTCATAAAGAAGATTACTGGTCTCAAACAGATGCCGTATGCAGACCATCTAAAAAAACTCCAGTTTTACTCCGTCGCATATCGCCTACTCAGAGGCGATCTCTGCCTAACATACAAAGCTATGTCAAACCCAGAGCTGTTGGACATTCTCCACTTAAATAAATCTCCTTGTCACCACAATAAACAGAACATGCTGGAGGGATAGATTCATGTCCCAGACACTTACCATACTCTGGAACAAACTACCTATCTATATCAAACAAAGCTCCCCATTAGCACTCTTCAATAAAAATCTTGATGATTGGATAGGAAATAGGAAATTCAACCTGGGGATCACCTCTGTGGCTCTGATTGACAGGGGTACAGGAAAACCATTTTCTTGGGAGGTGAAAGCCAAGGTACCTTTTTGGCTAGGCGTATATAGGCCCTAGGGCCAGTAGCCTAGTACCTACCTATGAACCTATGAAGGTGTTCCAAGGTTCATCTCACATTACTATTCAATGTTGATTATCTTCTCTTCAAATGTAAGTATCAGTTCCACTAATAATTGAATCTCCACTTACAGGAATATCTTTTCTGACCACATCTGAAGAATTTCAACTTCTAATAAGTTATATCTAGTTTATCAGTTGTTACAAAGGAATGATCTTCATCGCCATTAGTCATATTAATCCCATTGCTTCACTGCGCATTACCTTTGCAAGCATACAATTCCCATCCAGATGGCTTTGTACATCCGCAGCTTGAGCCATGTAGTCAACAACTGTCCTTCTCATGTTTTTTCTTACAGTAATGTTTGACAATCCTTCCATGTTCAATTTTGATTTCTTACTTTTCACCTAGCCCCTGCCTCTTTTTTCTACCTTCTCTTTTGGAAAAATAATGCCTTTTTCTGTAGACTGACGGTTTTTGGTAGAAAAATATTATAATTCCCTGTAATCTGTGTGTTACATAATAAAGCAGTGTCCATTTTAGTACACATTCTCTTTACTTTACAAACATTAAGTAGTTTTGTTTCTTCCCTGTTATTTGCTGTGAATGTTTTCCTTTCTTTTTTGTTTCCTTCCAAACATTCTGACTCCTCAGATTGCTGAATACGTATATCTAGAATTCTTAAGTTGTCAGGGGCATCATCTTGTTTCATAGGGAAAACAAAAATATTACGCACAGTAAATTCAGACTCTAAAATCATTAACAGCACACCAGACATCACACATCACACACCAGACATCACACATCACAAACAATATATCACACACCACACACCACACATCACACACGACACACCACACATGACACACCATACATCACACACCACACATCACACACCACACATCACACACCACACATCACACACCACACATCATACACCACACATCACACACCATGCACTACACATCACACATCAGACACGACACACCACACATTACACACCACACATCAAACACCACACATCACACATCACACAACACAAATACAACACACACCGCACATCCACATCACACACCACGCATCACACATAACACATCATGCACCACACACCACACACCAAACGTAAAACATCACACACCACAAATCACACATCACACACCACACATCACACATAAGACACCACACACCACACATTACACACCACACACTACACATCAAACACCACACATCACACACCACACATAACACATCACACACCACACATCACACACCACACATCACACATCACATACCAGACATCACACACCATATATCACACACCACACATCACACACCACACATCACACATCAGACACCACACACCAAACACCACACATCACACATCACACAACACACATACATCACACACCACACATCCACATCACACACCATGCACAACAGACCACACACGACACATCACACACCATATACCATACATAACACATCACACACCACAAATTACACACCACACATCACATATAAGACACCACACATGACACATCACACACCACACACCATACATAACACATCACACACCACACATCACACACCAAACATCACACATGACATCACACACAACACACCACACATTACACATCACACATCACACACCACACACCACACATCACACATCACACATCACACACCATACATCACACGTCACACACCACACATCACACATCACACAACACACATACATCACACACCACACATCCACATCACATACCATGCACAACACACCACACACGACACATCACACACCACACACCATACATAACACATCACACACCACAAATCACACACCACACATCACATATAAGACACCACACATGACACATCACACACCACACACCATACATAACACATCACACACCTCACACCACACACCAAACATCACACATGACATCATACACAACACACCACACATCACACATCGCACACCGCACAACACGCATACATCACACACCACACATCACACATCACACACGACACACCACACACCACACATCACACATCACACATCACACACCATACATCACACATCACAAACCACACATCACATACCACACATCGCAGAGCACACACCACACATCACACGCCACACAACACAACACACAACAAACATCACACATTGTAAACAACACACCACACATCGCAGACCACAGACCACTCACATAACACACCACACACCACACATCACATAACACACACCACACAATACACACTACACACCACACATCACACACCAAACATCGCACAACATACACCACACATCACACACCAAACATCACACATCAAACACCAAACATCACACATCACATACCACACACCACACACCACATGCTGCACATCACATGCCACACATCACACGCCACACAACACACAACACACATCACACACCAAACATCACACATCGCACACAACACACCACACACCACACCTCACACACCACACATCAAACACCACACATCACACACCGTGCAACACACATACATCGCACACCACGCATCACACATCATACATGGCACACCACACATCACACACAATACATCACATATCACACACCATGCATCACATACCACACATCACACACGACACACCACACATGACACACCACACATCACACACCACACAACACACATCACACGACACACATCACATGACACACCACACATGACACACCACATATGACACACCACACATGACACCACACACCACACATCACACATCACATACCACACATCACACATTACACACCACACAACACACATACATCACACACCACACATCACACAAGATACAACACATATCACATACCATACATCACAAGTCACATATGCATCACACACCACACATCACACACCAAACATCACGTACCACACATCACACACCATGCCATCACACACCACACATCACACACCACTCATCACACACCACACACCACACATCACACACCATGCCATCACACACCACGCATCACACACCACACATCACACACCACACATCACACACAACACATCACACACAACAAATCACACACGACACACCATACATCACACACCACACATCACACATCACATATCACATATCACATACCGCACATGACACACCACACATTACACATTACACACCACACATCAAACACCACACATCAGACACCGCACAACACAGATACATTGCACACCACACATCACACATGAAACACTACACATCACACATCAGACACCATACATTACACATCACACACCACACATCACATACCAAACATCGCACACCACACACCACACATCACATGCCACACACCACACATCACACACCACATATCACTCACCAAACATCACACACCACACACCACAGATCACACAGAACTCATCATACATCACATACCACACACCCCGCATTATACACTACCCACCACAGATCAAACACCACACAACACACACCACACATCACACATCACACACCACACCATCACACACTACACATCACACATCACACCTCACACACCACAAACCACACATCACACACCACATACCACATATCACAAATCACACACCAGATATCACAAACCACACATCACACACCACAAATCACACACCATAAAATCACACACCACATATCACACATCACAGACAACACATCACACAGCACACATCTTCACACCATACAACACACCACACTTCACACACCACACACCACACATCACACACCACACACCAGGCATCAGACACCACACATCACACACCACACATCATACTCCACACATCACATACCACACACCACACATCACACTTCTCTAAGGCCATCACAGTACACATAATCCATAATATGCTGAGGTTCTAAAGTTTAATTTCTCTAAATCTGAACTCTTAACAGGACGAGAAAGGAAAGCATGATGGTTAGTTGCTTGTCTCATGCCAGGATTCATCAGATCACACATGCTCTCAAGTTCTTGAACAAATACCAGTATGACTCTGTCATAGTTCCTGCTAGTGTTAATGACTTGAGGTGCACCTCCCTAGACTATATGAAGAGAGACATGATAAATCTCTCAGACTGTGTGTCCAAGGCAGGTACAGGCCTAGCACTGAGCAGCATTCTACCTACCCCAAGGATAATGCTGTGATATGAGAAAAAATAATTAACTTCAATAAATGGCTTAGTTTTTGGTGTCCTACAAACAGGGACCAATATTTCTCAGCCTGGGAGGGTATGATTGACAGTCTATGCTGCTTCATCAAGGATTACCTGCATCTTTCACCTCTAGGGTTTTGATAATTCACAAAAGACATTGTCCACCGCCCTTTTTAGGCAATGCCAACCTGATAAACCTACCAACATAGGTTGTCATACATGTTATTTTCTTTCTTATGTTATTCTTTGATACCGCTGTATCTATGCTATTCTCACTCCATTTCTCTGGTGAGCTGACATTTGTAATTTCATTTAGGCTGAACTTGTATGGTCCTAAATGACAAAAGGTTCTATGAATCTTTGAATGTTTGAAACATAATGAAACAAGCAAGGAAAACACAAAGGTATTACTGATCACTGCTAGGAAAGCAAATAAGAAACTCCACTCCATACAAAACCTTTTCACTCCAGAAAACACTGACACCTATGTAGTGACTGAGAAATGGAAATGGTTTAAAACAGCAGACAGCACTCCAGCTTTCCAGGGCTATAATGTTTTCCAAATGTTTATATCAGCTACTGCACAGGAGCTGAAAAAAGCTGGAGTTGTCTTATCAGCTACTGCACAGGAGCTTGAGTTGTCTCGATCTAGATAACGGAGAGACTCCCATCACGGCTGATAAAGCAGCGTGACGTACTAAAGCTTCTTCATGCCCAAATAACCATCAGAAAGGTCCCGTACCATATATTAGCTAGCTCTAGAACTCCCTTTTTGACAAAGGAAAGTCATAACACCTATCTACAGGAACTAGAATCGCTTAATATTAAACCCAATGCCATTTTCCTAGGTGATCTAAACTATACAACTATACAATGGGAGACATACACCAACACTACTGCACAAATACAAAGACTCCTAGATTTTGTCAATACAAATGGCCTAGAACAATTAGTCAGAATACTCACTATGGGGCAGAAGTGTAGCCCGATTCAACCAGTTCCCTTTGCCAGTACCATGAACCAGAGCTCATCCTCTTCAGCTCCTCAAGTGACAACAGAAATCAATGGATGCTCCTTCTGCTGGCATATTAACCAGGTGGTCAGACACATGACACCCCCCTCCTGCCCCAGCCATTCAGGTCCCATTTCTGTGCTCTGTCCCCAACCCTCTTTCAACATATTTCATTAAAAAAAGTATTTCTTCCTTTAAACTATAGCTAACTGTTACAAATGTAGCAAATAGTTTCAACAATTTATTCCTTGCTTGCATGGAATTCTACAACAGTCAGATTTTAGTAAAAATATATATATTTTTTAACTGTTGCAAATTGCTTGCTACAATGTAGAAAGCAGCTGCTACAGTTTAGACCACACATGGAGTGCAACAACACTCAGGTTTGGCTGCAGATGCAATACTGGATTTTAAAATCCACACTGTATTAAAGAGAGATCAGGACTGGCTGTTCCCACCCTCCCCTCCAACACTTTGAGCTCAATGGAGTTGCCCCTCTTGCTCCACCACAGCTATGTTACTGTTAGGGGGAATAACATATTGGATCTTGTCCATACTAATATGGGAGCATCTTGCACCATCCCTTGTGTATCTTCATCACTTGTCAGGTCTGACCATAAAGCAGTCTCCTTCAAAGTAAAACTGAAACCAGAGCTACCTTCCATCCAAAGTACATTTAGAAATTTTTTTAAGACAAATACCTACTTCTAAGTGATACATTGACAAGCTTCAAAACCCCACCAAACCCCATTAACTCCAATAAATATGCAGAAACATATACCACCACACTATACCAGTATGTAAACAGCTGCCTACATAATAATCAACAAGCTTTATAATGAAAGGAAAAGAGTTTTGACCAAAAGTAAGAACAGTAATTCCCAGAATGTTAGAATCTTTGTCACTGAAATAAACAAACAACTCAGGAACTTAATAAAATCACCAAAGCCAAGTCTGAGGCTAAAATACCAACCCAAGCCAAAGACAATCACAAGGCATTTTTGCTTATGTTGATCATTTCAAAAGCACAACGCAGCAGTGCACTGAGTTGATTGTGAACAATGTTACCTGCACTGAGGCTTAAGATATAGCCAACCTACTGGCCAATAAACTTAGCTTTAACTTTACATCTCTCTCCCCGCTGTCTGTTCTTCAAGATATACCTGTAACTGGCTCACCTCCAGTATAAAAAAAAACAAAGTGACTGGGGAAACTAACAAAAACAGCTTTATTTAATACAGATAAGTGCTTTTGTCCAACAAATGTAGACTTCATCAGATAATACTGCAAAAAAAACCCCACTCATTTAAACTCCTTGCCAAACACATGATCACATCACAGATAAATGAATTAAAGAAACACAACCCTCATGAACAACATGAATATAAATAAGTAAAAAATTTAAACAATTAAACAATTAAAATCAAAAATACAATCAAATTATTTATCATAAACTCTCATTTTCTAACCAACTAGAAATGCTAATAAACTCATTAAGACCTGGAAGAGCTGTGGCATTCAAAAATATCTGCCACCAAAGTTATCTTTGCTCCAATAAAATCCTCTAGGATTGGGTCAAACCTTTTCCAGTATACAAAATACAAGTCCTTGATTATTGCACTTAGACAGATGTTCATACAGGGCTTTAGCATGTTTTTTGTTTTTGTCATGTCATAAACATGCTCATATATTCTTTGTTTTAATTTTCTTTCAGTCTTACTGATATAAAATGCTGGACATTGCCGACACAGGGCAATATAAATAACACCCTGGGTATGACAATTATATCAGCCTTTAATTTTAAATTTTCAGGGGAGTTTAAAAGAGTGGTTGTTTTTGGGGGTATTATCTGATGAAGTCTACATTTGTTGGACGAAAGTACTTATCTGTATTAAATAAAGCCATTTCTGCTGTTTTCTCCGATCTGTTTTTTTTGGTTTGGTGCCTGTGTTCTAGTTCTTGGTCTGTGTTTATTACCTCCAGTATTATACAAGACTGAGTCCTAAAATGCTATCAAAAGCTAAAAATACTGAATCAATGCATCCTGACAGTATCCCAGGATGCATCCTGAATAGCATGAAGCATGGTTTAGCTACACCCCTAACAACGCTGTTCAGTCCCAGCTTCCATACAAGTTTTGTACCATGCAAATGGAGAACAGCAACAGTCATTCCCCTGCATAAAGATGGGCCTTCCACAGACCCAGGCAATTACAGAACTATAAGTCTGACCAGCCTCATTTGCAAAGCAATGGAACAACATAGCATGAATCTAATCAGTCAGGACACAGGAAATCTCCAAAAACTGGACCCATTTCATTTTGGATTCATCAAGGGAAGTCATGGTTACTCAACCTGATGAACTTTTTTGAAAAGGTCACCAAAGCAATGGATAAAAGCAAAATGGTACACACCACATAACTTGAGGTGGCCAAAGCTTTTGACACCTTTCCCCACTGAAGCAGAGAAGAAAAGTTAAATAAATAACCCCCGTGTCAACTGCTGGATTGCCAACTGGCCAACAGATAGGACACAGATAATCAAAACAGGGGAAGTTACCTCCAGAAAGAGACCAGTCACCGGTGGAGTCCCCCACTGTTTTATGCTGGTACCATACCTTTCAAATGTCCAGATTTTCACAGAATGTCCAGATTTTTGCCTCTTATTTTTGACCTGTTCCTCATAAAATGTATGGTTTTCTGACAAATGACTTCTATGATCTGAGGATTAAAGTCGGTAAATAATGACATGTCTTTGAGTTTCAGACTTTATATCCTTCTGAAAATGCATGCTAACACAAAGTCTGTTATTCTATCAACTTTCTAAGTTTATAAGAGCAATATTTCAAATGTGTCCCTATGTTTGGCCCTTTGTCCCCACATTATGTCATGCTTTGTCCAGATTTTTTGTGCTAAGAGTTTGAGAGGAATGGCCTGGTACCTCTTCTGTTTGGCATCTACTTTTCTGAAGTTACAGCCAATACTGAAAGGCTGTGGCAGTCTAAATTTTCAGATGACTGCAAGCTAAGAGAAGTCATTGAATCCTCAGATGACTAAGCCATCCTGCAGCAAGTTCTGTTCCAAATAAATAACTGGTGCAAAAATCATGGATTGAAACTAAATACCAAAAATACATTATTATATCCTTTTGGAAGTCATCTTCTCCAGGGAACTACCACATTGACAACATGCCCTAAGAGCTGAACCAGTTGTTCAGGACTTGGGAACGTATGTGGACATTGACCAAGCATTTGCTAAACATGTGTCTATTGTTGTAAGAAAGTCCTTCTGTATTACACAGCTTATAAACAACAGGCCAATCACTGAATATAATGCCCCTTTTGACATGTATCTGTCCAGACATATATAATAACTGTAATAACCAAAGAGATACCTTACTAAAAGGATACAATGTCTAAACAAGATGCCCTGCATGAACCAACTCAAAGCCCTGTCACTATACTCAATGTCCTACAGACTGCTAAGAGGTGACCCATATCTGGCATACAAAGCATCCTCTGAACCATTATTGATGGATTATACTGGACATCAATGAGTCAAATAACTTTGGAAATTGTTGGTCCAGGGATCTTAACTTCTTTTCTAACATCATTAGAATGGTTTGGAGGGACATGTATATCTAATAGATAATAAAGCTGATCTGAAACAGACTCTCCATCCACATAAATCAAAGTTTATCCTTGTCCATATTCAAGCTCAACTTAGATCTATGGATGGAAAACAGAAAATTTACCCCAGGACTGTACCCCTGTAGTACTAATGGAAAAAGACAGCTTCTAAATACTTTATCCTATGCAACGGCCCCCTCAAATTCTCTCATTAGGAATAATATATGATTATTGAACATGGGATGGGTAAGGCTAATCTATAACCAAATGGGAGAGGATTCTTTGAGCATAAAAATGGAACATGGCTAAAATGGCCCTCAGGGGCAGCTAGCCTAGTACTTACCTATGAACCTATGAGACAGCAGGATGGAAAGTGTATATTTGTTGATCAAAGACTGTATAATAACATGAGGGCCATTTCAAAATAAAAAGTATGTCTGGACATTTATTTAGAAAGTGCAGGAGAGTACATTCAGTTTCCAGAAGTATGATTGCCTGGTATTACTTGACAAAAGATTGTATATTCCTTATAGGCAGTAGCAATGATGACTCCTTCGAGTGATAAAAAGGTAATTTGACAATGTTATTCTATCCTCAGTCCAGTTTAGTGGATTGGATGATTGGATACAGTGAAGATTTCTAAGAATGACAGATGGGTAAGGGATATAGGAAGTAAATATAATGTCACCCTTGAGAGGCATCCATACTGAGTTAAGATGTACTTACCCTGTAAAGAAGCACAATTTCTAGTTAGTTTGAAGCACAATAAATCTAACTTGGAGGTCACATTTTAATTCTTCATCTAGAGAAATAACTATTAATATACAAACTTAATGGTTTGCGTGGGCTGTTTGAGTCTGAGTATTATATTGATGTTTGACTAAAACTGCTGAGTATGAAAATCGGTCTTAGTTTTTGATGTAATAAAATGAAAACTAGGTTTGTCGTACCAGTCCTGACTCAAGTTAAAGCAATTTTGTAGACAGGACAAGACTTGTGAAACACTTGGAGCTTAAAGTAATAGAAACGAATCATCATCCTAATGGAAGAGATGAATCACGTAATATGACACAGCATTAGCAAACACAGCAAGGATGAGGAAGCTTAGTATTGGTCACCGAGGGATTTCCTGTGAAACCAACTGTAGAGGAGTGCCCACTCTCGCACCAAGGCACTTTAATAATGCTGTTGATGAAGCCCACCTGAGTGCTATGATCAAGGTAGCTTAAGACCCAGTGGAGAGCTGGCAAGACCATATCTACACAGCAGAATATGCAAATTAGCAGTACAGAAAACCTTAATAATACAGGAGATTGTTCTGTCATCATCATAGAGGTTAAATTTACTACAAAAGTCATCAGTGGTATCAAAAATGGCTTCTGTTCCATGATCTGGTCAGACGCGATGCAAGAAACATGAGATTAATGTCTATTAAAAGTTGAATGCAAAGAAATTTCTAAATCAATTTAGGAAAAGAAGATAGTAGATCAACAGTAAAGAAACTGATAAATGCATAAATGTATCCACCTTTATGGACAGGAAATACAACTGTTTTTCTGCAGCTTGTGGACATACATATTTTAGAAAGAGAGGGTGATAAACATACTAAATTACTATGTTGCTGCCCCAGCTGATAGTTTTAAACATCCATCTGTCCGAGGACACTGAGGAAGGTGGCATACAGGTTCAGAACTGCTTGAATGGACTTCCTTCTTCTTCTTAATTGGGGCTTGTGGGAACATATGATGATCTCTGCTCTATTAAGAGCTCTGCTGAAGTTGAGTAGCTCTGAAATACCGTTCCAGAACCGTCCAAGATTCAGGAGATGAGTAAGATGTTTGATGCTAGAATAAGCAGCAGGCATTTGACTTTGTAATAAAGTTTACTATATTGACAGGGAATAAAAAGTATCTCATCTGATGATGGTATTTCCAGATGCTGCTACAATGGGTTCCTTTGAGTACAACGAAAACGCATTTTGTCGAATGCGTTTTCATCGACACATGTAGAGTGAACAGCAAAACAGTGAAGTGGCTGTTCAGAGAATTCTTTCCCTGGGAAAGAAGTCGCTTGACTGTTTCATTGTTTTGCTGTGTTCTGAAGTGTAGTGTGGTCCCTTGTCTGGTATAGCTCCCGAGTGTGATTGTGCAACAGTTACTGACCTTAGGGTTAGGGTGCGGGTTAAGGTAAGTGCATATGGTTTAAAATGTTTACTGGTTTTTTTTTTCGTTAAATATATGGTTGGGTTATGTGCATATTTGTATTTAGTTGTTTACTGGTTTTTGGGGGGGGTATGATTAGGATTAGGGTATGTGTGTATGTGTTTGGAAGTGTTTAATGTTTTTTTGCGGGGGTTGGAACAGCAATTTCTTTCCCTAGGAAAGAAATCGCTGTTCTGTGGATTCGACATTCTCAGCTTTCGCTGAAAATGTGTCGATGAAACATCGTTTGCTGTTTTTAGCGTTCGATGTTGCAATATAGACCCGCTACAATGACTCATTAGTGAGTCTGTTTCTTCAGATACTCATGACAGAGTTTTAGCTTTACCTACTCTGTACCTGTTAGGACCCATGGCATTAAGAGTGCAGAACATCTGTTTGAAGCATTCTGTGTTAGCATCTAGGTTAATATAACAAAAAAAGATGAAACATTTAACAGCTTCTGATCATGAAGAAAAAATAGGTGACAAATGAGTTAATGTTTCTGAGCTGTAATGATCTGTCTTACAGACTGTGTTTTGACATCAGCAGGTAGAGTTTGGGAGATGGTTATTAAAGGCATCATTCGTAGCATCATAAACAGAAATGTTATTTGGAGCAGAGCTGAGCAGCCAATCTTGTACATAGGAAGGATGCGTGAAACAATCAGCAGAGGGTCTGTAACCGATCATGAAGTCCCCAGTGATGGCTAAATCATATGTCATATTTACTTCTAACCAGAAAAGATATACTCACCACTTTCCTTAAGAGAGTGTGGGGGAATGTATTTGCAGTTGAAAGCCGATGTTTAGCGTAATAAAAAGCTGAAGAGGGAGAAGGGAGAAGGTAACGACCTCAAAACTGTTATGGCTATTCCCCAGCGCTGTGTGAATGCTATTATATGTGAACATATGTCACCCATGAGGGATAACTTGAAAGTGTCTTAAATGAAACTATAAGTAAGTATTCATATTAGTCAGTATATGTGGTAGATGGATATAACAGCACTGTCAACAAGCTCTAAAAAAGCAGTAGATGTTGAAATAGTAGGATGACAGCTGCAGTAGCTTTCCTCGTTAATGGCTGTAGGTATATGTGTACCACTCTGGCCTGATTTCCAAAGATTTTGTTCATTCCCAGACCTGTTGAAAAATCTACGAGAAAGTTTTGCAAAGTGGTCAAGATTTGGATGAGCTTTTTTTCCCAGGTAGCTTTGAGGAGACAAAGGATGCAGGGTCTACAGGGGGATGGGTGAGTTTCATAGTTAAATATAGGAGCTGCAGGCAAAGTGTGGTGCAGTGGTACAGCAGTTAATGTTGTTGCCTCACAGAAAGAGCTTCTCCACTTTGATTCCTGGCTGGGGTGCCTTCTGTGCAGAATCTGCATGTCCCTGCTGCATTTGCGTGGGTTTCCTCCAGGTGCTCTGGTTTCTTCTCACACTCCAAAGACATGCATCTGGAGAATTTCTCCCTGGGTGTCTGCTGAAAATAGGCTCTGTCCTAGTCAGACTTTCCCAGTCAACAAATGTTAAATAAATAAATAAATATAATGGACAAGAAAGGCAGAGGAAAGGAGGACATGGAGAAAGGTTGCTAGTGAAGTATAATGCACTGAGATAGAAAGAACAGAGAAACTACGAGATAAAGCCAGAAAAGAAAAGATAAGAAGAAAGAATGTGGGCTGAAAGAACAAATGCAGAAAGCAGGGACAAGTGATGAAGGAGAGAGACAGAACCAGAGTTGGCTATACATGTCTCAGCACCACAAGGAGAGCAGGAGGGAATCACACAGGGATGGAAACAGACACATGGGAGGGACAAAGGTTGAAAGGGAAATAGTGAGGAAATCTTATAGGAAGAGCATGAGAGAGATGGAGAGGAATCAGATAATGCAGAGCAAGGAAGGTAACCAGTACAGATACCGAAAAGGGCTGGAATGGTAAAAATGGATGAAAAAGTTACTGACAGAAAAGGTAATGACATGGGCAGGAAGTAAAGGTGGTAAGTTGTACTGTAGAGCAGAAAAGAGGATTGAAGTGACTGGGGACTCAATCACAATCGGATGAAGAGTCTGATGGTATTACAGAAACATGGACCAGAGACGAGAGTGTGTTATGTGGATTTGCCTCAGTATGAAGTTATTCAGGAATGGTGAAGGATGGAGAGATCAATCTGAAGCAGCAAATCTACAGAAAGAAGGGCCTCAGATGCAATGTCAGAGAGAAGGAAGAACACAGAACTAAATGTGGTTGGGAGGCAGGCAGGGCCAGAACCTAGGTTAGGTGTCCTGACAGTTAATGTAGGGCAATGAGGAAGCAGCACACTGTATCTTACCCCAGACACATCCAAGGTGGAGGATGGGAGACTGGAAAATACCCATAGACACATCCAGATCCAGGATGGAGGATGGGAGACTGGAAAATACCCACAGACACATCCAGATCCAAGATGGAGGATGGGAGACTGGAAAATACCCACAGACACATCCAGATCCAGGATGGAGGATGGGAGACTGGAAAGGAGATTAAAGATGTGGGTAGGAGGAAAAGGCTACTGTTCATGGGGGTAGGAGCACCTTTGAGATCCAAATTTCAGGGTACAGAAAGGATAGTTTTGACTCATATTTTGGACCATGAAATGTTAAGGCAACCATGTAGGATGACATCAGAAAGGATTGAATTCTAGATGTGGTTCTAACCTAGTACAGAGGTGGTCACTGATGTGCAGGCAAGGCACCATTAATAAGGACTAATCATGCTACTGTTTGGTTTAGAATAGGGGGAGGATAAAATTACAAAAATAGATATTATTATGTGAGATTTTAGGACAGCGGATTAAAACCAGATAGAGGAAGTGGTCATTGGTGATTCAAGAGTCTTGGAATAAACAATGGTGTAAACAAGCTATAGGAGTGGGGCAAGGAAGTGTTTTTTTTAAGGATATAAATAAGTGGGCAGGGATAGGGTATTTAAGGATATAAAGAAGTGGGCAGGGATGGGGTATTTAAGGATATAAAGAAGTGTATGAGGGGCAGGAAAAAAAAAAGGTTCATAGGTATGTACTAGGCTAATGGCCCTGGAGCCTTTACAAACCTAGCCCAAGAAAATTTCCCAGGCACAGTGCCACCCAATGTTAGTTCACAGTGCCCCATCCAGTAGGGCAACTGGAGTGATCCCTGGAATGAACTTTCTGTTACCCATCCACTCATCAAGGTTTCTCTTGAAGAGGACCAGTGAGGTGCTCTGCTTGACATGAATGGGAAGCTTATTCCAGAGTGTGGGCAGTCTTTGGGAGATGAACCTGTCCCTCCAGCATGTTCTGTTAATTGTGGAAATGAGGCTGTGATCTCTGGAGCGTGTGGCACAAGGGGATTGGATTTCTTTAGGTGTAGCATTTCAAGTAGGACTGGGTTGGACATGGCTTTGTATGTCAAGCAGAGATCACCCCTAAGTAGACAATAAGAGACTGAGAACAGCTGAAGTTTCTTGCGTCTGTCCATGTAGGACATGTGTTTAAGGCCTAGGATCCTTTTTGTAAGGTACTTTTGTGGCCTGTCCTACTGTTGTAGGTTTCTGGTCAGGTACATGCCAAATGGGGCATTATACTCGATGCTTGGTCTAATGAGGGATGAGTAGAGAGGGATTATGACCTCTTTCTTCCTGGATGCAGATAAAGTTGGCACTTTGGTTATAAGATGTGCTACATAGAAGGACTTTCTAACTACAGTGGCAATGTGGTGGTCGAAAGTGAGGTGGCTGTCGACCTGGGTGCCCAGATCTCCCATCAACGTGGTAATTTGTGGGAACCGGGTTTTTTCCACAGGAGATGATAACGCATTTTTTGGCGTTAAGCTTCAGGCTATGGTTCCGACACCAGCCATTGGTCTCAGAGAGGCCCTTTTGTAGGATGTCTGCATCACTTGGGGAGTTAATAATGACTCCTAGCTTTCAGTCATCAGCAAATTTGGTCAGTCAGAGTCCTTTTGTGTTGGCCTAGACTTCTGAGAAGTAGATGCCAAACAGGAGAGTGCCCAGGACTGAGCCTCGTGGGATTCCACTCATGATTGGTCGACAGTCTGACTTGGAATTTGCAACTTTCACTCTGTGGGTCCTGCCTGTGAGCCAATTTGCAACCCACCTAGTGATGTAAGAATTGATGCCTAGTTTGGTGAGTTTATGAATGATACCTGAGTGGGGAATGGTAACAAATGTCTTGGCCTGGTTACAGTAGGCTGTATGCACTGCCTTACCCTCATCCACAGCCTTGATTACTGCCTCGAAGAAGTCAAGCAGGTTCAGCAGGCAGGATCTCCCCTTGACAAAGCCAAACTATGTGAGGTCAAGAGTTTGGAGAGTGCCTATATCTATGTTAAGCAGGTCCATGATGATGTGCTCCATAGCTTTGCATACCAGACTCATCAGGCTAATGGGGCAATAGTTCCCCGGGTCTGTAGTTGCTCCCCATTTATGGAACGGGATGACTCTAGCAGTGCACCATTCATTAGGGACATAGCCTGATGTAAGGCTGTGATTGGAGAGGGCACACAGATGTGGTGCCAGTTCATTTTGTAGCTCATGTAGGATGCAGCCATGGATATTATCAGGTCCCATGGATGCTGTATTCTTGGCTTTGGACAATGCAGCTTTTACCTGTGCCACAGAAATGGTGGGTACCAGGCTTTCTACTGGTATTATGATAGGGCCCTTGGGGCGGGGGGAGATAAATTTGGCACTGAATCTGTCGGCCAGTATGTTGGCTATATCTGTTGGCTCAGTATAGGAGGTGTCATTGTGCAATAACTCAGAGCAAATCTGGGTATTGCCTTGGAGGTTTTTGATATAGCTATAGAAGGCTTTGTGGTTGATGTCCTTCAAGAATGCAACTGCAGTCATAACATATGGGTTGTCCTGCCTCAGGCAGCCCTCAGTCGGCCGGATTCCAAAGTCTGGGTCCGACGTCGGCTGATGTCGCATTTCTCTCTGACGTCAGAGTGGCTGGAGTATATAAGCATCAGCCAATGCCATTTTCTCCAGTCTTTCTTGCCGCATGGTGCCCGAAGCAGAAGCAGTTCGCAAGTGCTGGTCGGTCATCTCCTGTATTCTTCGAATCCGAAGTCATCAAAAAAGCTAAGTACCCCATTGGGGACCTTTTCTTGCCTCAGCCGATGTCAGAAATTACTGAAAAAGTTAACAATTGTCTGTCTTGTGGTAAACAAATACCTCATAAGGATTTCCACTCTTACTGTCTTCCTTGCCTTGGCCCAGACCACGACGTCTCGGCCTGTGTCGCCCGTGCTCGCTTCAACAAGCGCACTCTCAGGCACCGGGCGGAGTTTGTTGAAGACTTTTTCGGCGATAAATTTGCTTATACAATGCCGTCGGAACTTCCGACATCGCAGACTCCTAAGAAACGAAAAGACCGGGACCGACATCCTCGGCCCGCGTCTTCCTCCGACTCCATGCCAAAACCTACCGCGAGTGCTCCGGTTCCCCCTGAGACGGTTATTTCACCGCTCCAAACTGAAGACACCGCATTACCGATACCTCCGACACCAGAGGCCACACCGATGCCAGTTATAGATTTTCCTCCGGATACTGAAACCGAGGAAATGCCCGAGACCATTGCTGTAGATAAGGTCACTCCTGCACGTGGAGCTGCTAGGCCTCCTATGGCCATATCTATTAAGACCTACACACGTGCTAAGGCAGCCAGCAAGACCAAGCACCTTACTGCTAAAGCCTTACCTCAGCCTACTCCTGAAACTCAAATCATGACTATGGCCGCAGACTTAATTTCCATGATTAGAGATTCACAGGCCCATCCTGAGAGAGGATCCCAGCCTCCTTCTGATAAGAGGCCCCAGGTTGAACCCTCTGACCCTATCCCTTCAGAGGAAGATTCTGAGGACTCTGTTCACTCCGATGGCCAGGAAGAGCTCTTCCAGACCTATGAGGACTCTCTCGGCCTCCCCTCCTGAGGATATTTCTTTTGGGGAAGTTCTGCATTCCATGAGGGAACATTTTAAGTGGCAAGGCCAGGAATATTCTGATTCCAGAAAGTGCCTTCGTACCTTCCTTAAAAAGCCCCAACACAGGCCCCTGGCTATACCTCCTGTGCTTGATGTTTTGGATGACCTATACTCTGACTCCAGTGTTACCCCGGATACTCTTCCTCCTGCTCCAGCCAAGCCAGACAGATATTATAGGGTCCCAGAAACACATTCTCATTTCTTTAGGGCTCATGCTGTTGATTTAGAAACTATTTCCCAGGGACCTAAAGGGGTTTCAGCATCCACCTCCAAAACTCCTTTGCCTTCCAACAGGGAAGCTAGGTCATTAGAGAGATGGGGGAAAAAGGTCTACACCTCCACTACTTTATCTATGAGAGCTCTGAATTGCCTATTTCATATGTTTCAATACCAGGATTACCTGTTAGATGATTTACAGAAAACATTGGCCTCTCCTGAACCTTTAGACAGGAAGTCTTTGCAGGAAGCTGTACATAATTCTCAGCAAGTCAGCAATCACTTTCTGCAGTGTGGATATGATGCATTGGAAGCTTCATGTAGGGCAGCTATGACAGGGGTGGTCATTCGTAGACATGCATGGTTAAAAGAACAACCTCTACCAGATCATGTTAAGGCAAAACTTCTTGATGCACCCTTGGAAAAGAACAAGCTTTTTGGTGCTAATGCTAAAGATGTGTTAAAGTCCATCAAGGAAAAAGCAAAATCAGTTCAGACGGTCAAAGATTTCCTCCAGGTTCAGCCACCCAGATTCAGCAGGAATTGGCCTTCTAAAACTTGGTCCTTTCCTAATCCTGAAAGATTTCAAAGGGGTAAAACTGTGGCCGGGGAAGAGGACAATACAGAGGTTCTTACAGGGGATGACAATGGCAACCAGCAAACCAAAGAAGTGACACAGGGGTCTCCCCTGCCCCACAGGGACAATCTAAATGACTTTCCTCTACTTCCGCTGACCAAGGAGCAAGTAGAAGCTCCCTTGGGCAGAAAATTATCTCTGTTTTCAGACAATTGGCACAGATTGACAAAGGACAAATGGATTTTGGACATTATAGACCAAGGTTGCAGGTTCCACTTTCATACCTTACCAAGAAAACAAGGCATGCCAAACCTACC
Source organism: Protopterus annectens (assembly GCF_019279795.1). Lineage (NCBI taxonomy): Eukaryota > Metazoa > Chordata > Ceratodontiformes > Protopteridae > Protopterus > Protopterus annectens. Next base: position 155,278,030 of record NC_056748.1, on the reverse strand, counting down.
ACAAAACCAGAGGGCAGAGCCTATCAAGCAAATTTCTCTGCTTGCTCAGATCAAAGCAATAGAAAGAGTTCCACAACAAGAACAAGGCCAGGGGTTTTACTCAAGACTGTTCCTTGTTCCAAGAAAAGAAACTCAATGGAGACCAATACTGGATTTGTCCACATTAAACACTTTTCTCATAGTACCAAAGTTCAAAATGCTGACTCTACAGCAACTCCTTCCCATGCTGGGCAAGGGGTCTTGGCTGATTACTCTGGACCTCAAGGAGGCATACCTGCATGTCCCTATCAGACACAGCTTATGAAGATACCTCAGATTTCTTGCAGGGCCAGAGCATTATCAATTCTCAGCATTGCCATTTGGCTTATCTACTGCGCCCAGAGTATTCACAAAATGCCTGGCTTCAGTAATTGCTCATTGCAGGCTCCAGGGGATCCAAATTTACCCGTACCTGGACGACTGCCTCATACAAGCGGACGACAAATTGATTTTGACAAAAAACTTGAACTATGTCATACAATTGCTACAGGCTCTGGGATAAACAGTCAACTTCCAAAAGTCAAGACTTCAACCATCCCAGCAAATAACCTTCTTAGGAGCCAATCTAGACACAGCCTCTCAAATGACTTACCCGACAGAAGACAAGCAAGAGAAGTTAACTCATTATTTCAAAGGTTTGGCAAAACTCACCCAGATGACTGCAAGGAGATTCCTACAGGCCCTGGGTTACATGGCATCTTGCATTCTCCTGGTTCCATTAGCAAGACTACACATGAGAAAGCTTCAATGGTACCTAAAAAGCCTATGGTCTCAGCACAGCAACAACCTAGAGACAACCATACCGCTCATTCCATGCCTACAAAAGGAATTCCTATGGTGGGCCTCGGTAAGCCAGGCAAACACAGGTATGTCATTCAAAAAACCTCAGATAACACAGACCATGACCACAGACGCCTCAGACCTTGGATGGGGGGCGCACATGGAGGGCAGATGTATACAAGGACAATGGTCATATAAACATCTGCATATAAACCAAAAGGAAATGCTGGCAGTAATGCATGCCATCGAGGCCTTTCGACAACAACTTCAGCAAGGCCATCTACTGATACGCACAGACAACACCACTGTGATGTGGTACATAAACAAGCAAGGGGGCACCCATTCTTACTCCCTTTGCAGACTGACAATGAATCTTTGGGAAAAATCACTGAGCCTAAACATACAGTTGCAATCCCAGTTTGTTCCAGGCAAAGACAATGTGCTGGCGGACAGCCTAAGCAGGAATTTCATAGATCCACACGAGTGGAGGTTACATCCGAAAATCTTCACACAACTCACCTCGACATGGGGCAGGCCAGAAGTAGACCTATTTGCCTCCCACCTCAACCATCACCTACAAAAATTCTGTTCAAGGACATATCATCCACAAGCTTGGAAAATAGATGCTCTTTCGTTCAACTGGAACTCCCTAAAAATCTATGCATTCCCACCTCTGCCACTGATGACCACAGTATTACTAAAGATCAAAGCAGAGAGGCCCAAGGGGATCCTAATAGCTCCAGACTGGCCAAGACAACACTGGTATCCACTACTACGGAGCATATGTCAAAACAAAAAGTGGGCCCTTCCCCAATGGCCCCTACTTTTGACTCAACACAACTTCAAAACAGTGCATCCAAACCTTCAGACGCTGCAGCTAACAGCCTGGGAGATTCCATGAATAACCTCAACCTATCTCTCTCCAAGGAAGTTCAGTGGATATTAACAGAAGTTCGAAGACCATCCACCAGAAAGGTTTACTTAGCAAAATGGAAGAGATTCAGCATTTGGAATACCAGCAAGGGACATGATGCCTCATTATTGAACATCCCACTCATCCTGGAATATTTGGCAGATATGCTACAGAATGGACTCTCATATTCTTCCATAAAGATACATGCTTCAGCTATTTCAGCTAGATATAACACTGATCCGCCTGTGTTTTCACACCCTTTGTTAAGGCAATTCCTCAGGGGAATCAAGAACATTAAGCCACCAAGAAAGGCTCCAGTGCCAGCTTGGGACCTCAACTTTGTTCTAGAAAAAGTGACTCTACCTCCCTTTGAGCCAGCAGCTTCAGTGGACTTACAATTTCTCTCATGGAAGACAGCTTTCCTGTTGGCAATTACCTCAGCAAGAAGGGTTTCGGAACTACAGGCCCTAATGGCAATACCACCGTTCATAATCTTTCACAGAGACAGGGTCTCCTTAAGAACCAACCCTACTTTTATGCCAAAGGTGGTATCCAGGGTTTCTTTAAATCAAGCTATTCACCTGCCTACTTTCTTCCCCAATCCTGAGAGCAAAGGGGAAAGACTGTTGCATACCTTGGACATTCACAGACAACTTTGCTACTACCTGGACAGAACCAAGACCAGTAGGAAGTCTGATCAGCTTCTTGTAGCTTACGCCCCTGGAGTACAAGGAAAAGCAATTTCCAAACAAACTATTTCAAAATGGATTGGACATTGCATCAGATTTTGTTATTCCTTCCATGGGAAGAATGTTCCAGCCAATGTCAGACCACACTCCACCAGAGCTACAGCCACCTCTACAGCATTCTTAAGAGGGGTGCCTACCAAGGACATTCTAGAAGCTGCTACATGGAGCTCCATGCATACATTCTCCAAACACTACAATCTCCCTCTATATTCCAGATCTAGAGCAGGCTTTGCTTCGGCAGTCCTGCGGGGTTTGATTGCCACACCGTCTCTTTCCTAGAGCATTCCTCCTCCCCCAGCTAAGCTATGGTATTCAACCCATATGTTATGACTGCAGTTGCATTCTTGAAGGACATAGTACAGTTTTGTACCTACCATAAATGTAGATGTCCGATAGATATGCAACTGCAGTCGATTTTCCTCCATACCCCTCTATGCCTTGGGTCCACTCCTATCCTTGTTTCTCTTAGCTGGGGATATCTGTTATGGTGTATCTGTTTATTGCTTACTTATTTGTCTGGAATCCTGTTTTTGTCTTCCAATTTGATTACAGCCTTTCTTGGAGGGCACCTGGCATCTGGGGCAAGAAACACTGAAGAAAATGGCATCGGCTGATGCTTATATACTCCAGCCGCTCTGACGTCGGAGAGAAATGCGACATCAGCCGACGTCGGACCCAGACTTTGGAATCCGGCCGACCGAGGGCTGCCTGAGGCAGGACAACCCATATGTTATGACTGCAGTTGCATATCTATCAGACATCTACATTTATGGTAGGTACAAAACTGTACTTTTTTGATGTCAGCCACAATTCTGCCTTCATAGCTGGCTTTAGAGGATTTTTTAAGGGATCTCAGCTTTTTGTTGAGACTGATAAGGGAGGTTTTCCAGTCTTGTGACTTCATTTTTTTTCTGCAACAGTTTCTTGTTCTGTTGTAGAGTTTATTGATGGGTGGGGACCACCAGATTGGCTTCCTTTTTTGGAGGAGAGTGTCTTAGTTCTATTTGTTGTGGCAAGGTCCATGCATTTGTGTACGTGCTCGTACAGTGTATTTTTGTAAGAGAAAAGGCAAATATGGCTACAAAGAAATGTGTGATGATCATTTAGGGTAAATGACTGGATCAAATGATGGGTTTGAAAAGGAGAAGCTAAGGATATGGATGAGACACTGACCAAGTGGACTAGCAAAACAGCAATAGAGGTGGTAAAGGAAACAAAGGCATACGCTGAAAGGGAGTTTGTAGAAGGGAACAGGGAGGATAGCAAGTGCCTCTTAAGTGCATCGCACAAAGGAAGAAAGGAGGTACTCACATGGACAGGTTAAGCACAAATAGGAAGAGCACTCAAGACTGGGAAAAAGCAGATGCAATGAATGAATGCTTTGTTTCATCTTCAAAAGGATACCAAGCAGAGGCTGACATGCTGGAATAAAGGCAGGGGCCTAAAGGGAAGATCGGTGCATGGACACTAGGAGTGACAGGGATGTAGTGCAAAAGGAACTGACTGCATTAGGGGGAGGATAAAGCACAAGGATCCAGTGAGCTAAATCCTAGAATCTTTAGGTTTTTGCTGCTAGACTCTCAGGTGGGAATCTTCAAAAGATCACTCACCCGTGGTGAATTGCAAGAGAAGTGGGAGAAAATGAGTGTGAAGCATTTTGACAATGAGGAAGGAAGAAAGAACATTCCAGGAAACTCCAGTTACATTAGCTTAAGAGCAGTATCAGGAAAAATTATGAAGACATTTCTGTGAGAAAGGTTTGTAATGTTCCTGGAGGATTATAGTCTCCAGGACAGCAAGCAACAAGAAAGCGTAACCAGAAAGAGCTGACAATCAAACTTGATCCAGTTTTATGACTAGATTACAGGATACTTTGAAAGGAAAATGTCAGTGGACATTATTCTACATGGATTTCTGGAAGGCATTTGATTGGTTTCCAACTTTCCATGCAGTCGACTCAAGGGCAAGCTGTAAGGGTTACTGATAGGAGTAAATCTAAGGAGATGGATTGTTGCATTGTGGGATAGTAGGAAGTAGAAGGTTGCAGTAAGAGGGGAGCATAAAATCATGTAAGTTCCTAGGCAACCGAGCAGTGAGGTCATTTTGCCTTGTCAGTATCCACCTTTAAACCTTGCCTTTCTTTTCAAGGATGGCCAGACCAGTCATACCAGGGGTGAATTTATGAAGATCCAGCTAGTTGTGTGGTTCATTTTTAAAGACAGTGTATCACAGTGTCTAATTTGGACAGAAAGTCTGTTCCAGAGAAAGGGTAGGCACTTTACCTTTGGCGCACAGCTCAGCTCTGATGATGTCATGAATTTGTGAACAGTGGAGTACTGCACTGGTCTATACTGGTTTGCACTGGTCTGTACTGAATCTGGTACTCTTTAGTCATGTGAAGGGCTGAATAACAGTATCAGCCATTCTCTGACTACATAAAGATGAAAGAGTCAAGGAAGGGTCTGTAAACTGTGGGAAGAATGTCAAAAGATGGCGCTGAGGTTTAATGTAGACAAATGCCAAAAGCAGCAGACTAAGGCAATGGTAATTGTTCTGGGAAGTACCACCTGGGAAAAGTGGAACTGACTGCAAGAGAGAAAGAAATGGGTCTGAAGTGACTGTATCAGTCCTGGATTGGATCACCAGCATCAAGGTGAGGCAGTGGGAGCAGAAAACAGTTTTCGGGTACATTATGAGGGGGATAGACTCCAGACATATAGCAGGAATGTTTCCACTCTTCAAGGCCCCTTGACCACTGTGATAGTTCTGAAAACCATACAAGGAACAAGGACATCAGGCTGCTGGAAGAAGTTGACAGGAAACGTTAAGAAAGCTGAGTGGAATGGTGGCACAAAAACATAACCAGAGGCGAGGAGAGCCATAGTTATTCTTAAGTAAAGATAAAAAGAAATGAGAGAATGGAGCGTGATGTTTGTATACACAGAAATGTAACTAGGGTGGGGTCAAGAGGGAGCTGCCCCAAGTGTAATGTAACTAGGGTGGGGTGAAGAGGGAGCTGCCCCAAGTGTAATGTAACTAGGGTGGGGTGTAATGTAACTAGGGTGGGGTCAAGAGGGAGCTGCCCCAAGTGTAATGTAACTAGGGTGGGGTCAAGAGGGAGCTGCCCCAAGTGTAATGTAACTAGGGTGGGGTCAAGAGGGAGCTTCCCCAAGTGTAATGTAACTAGGGTGGGGTCAAGAGGGAGCTGCCTCAAGTGTAATGTAACTAGGGTGGGGTCAAGAGGGAGCTGCCCCAAGTGTAATGTAACTAGGGTGGGGTCAAGAGGGAGCTGCCCCAAGTGTAATGTAACTAGGGTGGGGTCAAGAGGGAGCTGCCCCAAGTGTAATGTAACTAGGGTGGGGTCAAGAGGGAGCTGCTCCAAGTGTAATGTAACTATGGTGGGGTCAAGAGGGAGCTGCCCCAAGTGTAATGTAACTAGGTTGGGGTCAAGAGGGAGCTGCCCCAAGTGTAATGTAACTAGGGTGGGGTCAAGAGGGAGCTGCCCCAAGTGTAATGTAACTAGGGTGGGGTCAAGAGGGAGCTGCCACAAGTGTAATGTAACTAGGGTGGGGTCAAGAGGGAGCTGGCCCAAGTGTAATGTAACTAGGGTGGGGTCAAGAGGGAGCTGCCCCAAGTGTAATGTAACTAGGGTGGGGTCAAGAGGGAGCTGCCCCAAGTATAATGTAACTAGGGTGGGGTCAAGAGGGAGCTGCCCCAAGCGTAATGTAACTAGGGTGGGGTCAAGAGGGAGCTGCCCCAAGTGTAATGTAACTAGGGTGGGGTCAAGAGGGAGCTGCCCCAAGTGTAATGTAACTAGGGTGGGGTCAAGAGGGAGCTGCCCCAAGTGTAAGGCATTTGGAGATGCTATTGACAGCTGCTGATGGGGTTTTATTATAGCACTGGCATTCAGTTCTGAATGCCAGTACTGTAATTGGGGTCAGTGCTTAAGTTGTGAAGGGTTAGTGGGTGATTTGGTAAAAGCCCCATTGCCCAATTTCCCTTTTGGTTTTAAAATGTAGTATGCCAGTTACTACAATGTAGATTTGTATTATTGTAGTAAGTGGTTTGCTACAGCAGGGAACTTTGTTTTTTGCTCCTTAATTTAAGAGTTAAGGAGAGAGCAGAGATTAATGAGAATGGACATGCTAGAAGGGCTATGTCAGGAATGGACCTATTTTTGAGATTATGCAGAACAGGTGTATGGATATCAGGAATGGCACTGGCACTACCTGAGTAAGTTACTTCTCTGTGTACTCAAGTTCCTGCCCAGGTGATAAAAAAAGTCACCTTGCACAGAAAGGTCAGGAGCAGGGAGAAGGGGCACAGGCAGTGCACCATTATGGTCTAACTACGCCATGACAGGCAGTGCACCGTTATGGTCTAACTACGCCATGGAGTTCAAAAAAAAGTTCTTTATTAAGACAGAGAGTTGTGGCTCCACAGAAGGGAATACCAAAATGAATAGTGAAGAGAGAGGGGCATTCGGGGGGGGGGGGGCAATGGACAGGTGGAGAAAGCTAAGGAGAAAGCACTAGTGGGCATGGAGAATGCTGAATGTATTTAAAGGGCAGATGATAAGCTTACATCCCTTCTGACATCAGGTTTATGTAATGGAATGTAAAGTAATATTGCATATATTCATCTTCACAAATGTAGCCCACAGCATCAAAAACTTGGAAATGATGACCAGACAGTAGCTATGCTGGAGCTGTCTCAGGTCATTTCAAACTCTGATATTTTGATATGGCTATTCTAGGCATCACACACTGATGCAGAACTCTCCATAGTCTGGATTGTCTCTACAGCAGTCAGAGACAGTCCAGCAACCATATTTAGATGAAAAAAAAAACCCGGAACTCAACGAGCAACGAGCATGCACAGTTCGAGTTCCGGGACTTTGCGAGTCAGTCAGACTCGTTTTTTATACAAACAAGCCAGTTTTAATTAAAAAAATAATTTTTTGGGCAAAGTGGTGTGCTTTTCTTTTTTCTCACACAGCTGGGGGGGGGGGGGCTGCAGTCCTGCAGGCTGATGCCACGAGCCGCCACTGGAATTTAGGTGGACATTTTTTTTTCTTGTACAATTATTAATTGCTGTCTTTTCAGACAGATTAGTGAGACTGAGCTATACATTTACCTGCTGAGTACAGGAAGAGCATTTTTTAAATTTAATGCGATGAATTAACTTTGAGTATTAGCTGCGTCACAGACTGCTGACTCCATCAGTTATGATACTGCAGCTGCATGAAGGAGCTTGTTACATGGACAAATGTCATGTTCTTCTTTATCATAATAATGCAAGTTAAAAGATGACAAAATCTTGCTTGGTCAGCTGATGGTAATCTCCAGTCCTCATGCACCGAAGACATTATCTCCAAACTTCCACTGTTTTAAGATAAATGCTGTTCTGTTACATATTATCATTTACTGAACTCATTAGTGAATTTGAAAAAAAAAAGAAATTCTCTTTACTTTTGTTTTTTATGGCTAACAGAGCTTTGCACAGACATTTCTGTTAATATAACCCTCTGTGAATACCAGTCTTGAACACACAACAGTACTTCTCTAAGTGGGAAATGTGTTGAAAAGAGGGGAAATAGTAGCATCATCCCATCCAGACATCCTGTCATAATAGCACATCCATAGGCAACCTATCTGTACTATAGCTTTTAGGCACTTTTAGTTTCTCCGCTGATATTTCTAACTGTGACACAATCTACAGCACTTTGACATCTTTTTTTCTAATCAATCCTCTTTACATTCATTGGGATATTCGCTGCTTTTAGTCTCCACAATGTGGATCAGTTTCATAGGTTCATACTATACATACTCCAGCAATAATAACAGCATCCTTTGTACATGTGCTGGAACATTCTGCAAGGAAGTTTCAAAAGTACTTTGAAGAGTTTGCAGTCAAAGGCAATACTATTTTATCATAAATAAAAGCATTTCCTTTTATATCTGTGCATGGTATTTCAGAGTATACATTAATGCTCTGGACACTCAGGCTGTAGGCCTGCCTTCTGTAACTGCACCTTGTTCTCATTGGCTGGCATCAGCTCACAAGATTGTAGGTGGTGACATATCATAAGACTTCAGAGTTGATGATGTCATTACTAGACATCTCAGCTACATAAAAACTGTTTTCTTTAACAGCTGACCAACACCAACGCAGTATCATATTACAGTGGTTTTCTTAGTGTTGATCTGATTTCTGAAAGAACACCAAACTGGCTAGCTCACAAACCAAACGACCAATAACTGCCGAACAAGAAGTAAGAAGCTTCCGGCCAAAAAACCACTTCGTAATTAATAAAACAGTCTTGAAATTTATTCGATACCAACCACTATTGCGGATAAAAAACACACAGATACAAAATAAAAACTTGTATAACATTAAGCGCTTTTCGTCATCCTGGATAGGGTGACTTCTTCAGATAAAACACACAGTTCAGCCTCCAGCTTTTATAATACATTGAATCATGGATCAAATTGTAATATCATAATTAACTTAATTACCGCTGTTCCTAATCGAATCAGCTGTTCTTAAAGTTTAAATGGGCAATGATGTTTGCTAGCTGCTAGTGTATAACATATGCTTAGCCATAATGTTAACAGATATTCTTACTCTATACTACTGTTGAACCATTTCACCCTTTATCAAAGGTACTTTCGTCTTGGCATTTTAAATTTCAGTTATGCGTTCATTCAGTCTACTAAAGTATATATATCTCAATTACCAGGCACTGTCCAAGGATACTTGGTTTATGGACCAATCTAAGACTCCTAGTATAGTTTGAACTTGTGATTGTCATTAAAATGATTATGAAAGATACATCTTTAATCACAAATTTATAAATAATATAAAACAAATCAAGCTAAACACATAATTTACAAAATGTTTAGCGAGCATTCCCCTTAAGGATGGGAGATATATATATATATAAAAAAAGAAGGAGAAAAAGATTTCTGGGGATGTGAAAGACACTCCCTGTTCCTACATGAAAAATAATTCAATATAATTTTTTTAAAAGGTTAAAATCCTTACTTGTAGGACAACCTTTAAGAGGAGATTAAATAAAATTCACATTTTAAAGTACCTTTGATAAAGGGTGAAATGGTTCAACAGTAGTATAGAGTAAGAATATCTGTTAACATTATGGCTAAGCATATGTTATACACTAGCAGCTAGCAAACATCATTGCCCATTTAAACTTTAAGAACAGCTGATTCGATTAGGAACAGCGGTAATTAAGTTAATTATGATATTACAATTTGATCCATGATTCAATGTATTATAAAAGCTGGAGGCTGAACTGTGTGTTTTATCTGAAGAAGTCACCCTATCCAGGATGACGAAAATACAAGTTTTATTTTGTATCTGTGTGTTTTTTATCCGCAATAGTGGTTGGTATCGAATAAATTTCAAGACTGTTTTATTAATTACGAAGTGGTTTTTTGGCCGGAAGCTTCTTACTTCTTGTTCGGCAGTTTTTGGAAAGTTTACCTTGTTTTTTGTGATTTCTCAAACGACCAGTAACCAAATAGGCAGACCAATGGAAACCAACAAAAGCTTTTTTATTATTGTGTGCTCACTAGCTTTGTACTCAACAATAAAAAAAGTTCTTGTTGGTTTCCATTGGTCTTCCTATTTGGTTATTGGTTATGTCGACCTGATTTCTGACAAGTGAAGTATTAACTCCAACTGACCCTGTACCACAAGAATCATATAAAAAGTGACTCAATAGTAGGAATCGGCTTTTTCACAATACCACTGCAATAGTCTGCATCTGGCCAACAGCCATTTTCTATTAATGCATCTCCCATCTAGCAAGTGGCTTTGCTGTGTTTTAAATCTTGAGACCTCAGTCTCTCAGTTTGTTTTTATTATTTGTCAGGCATGTTCTTGCTTTGTACTACACTGGACTAAAATTTCATCTGTTTTATTTACTGCTGATACCGCCCTCTATAATATTTCAGGAGTTCAGAAAATCCCAGAAGGTTTCATCAAGAACATATAACCTAGAGGAATATTGAAGATGCAACACTTAGAATTGGTTTCATCCCACTTGATCTGCTTAAACCCTTGGTTTGTATCAATCACTGATAGCAATCTGACAATAGGCATATTCACTAGTACCCCTTCAATGGTTTAAAGGGGAAATCCCATATATATATATATATATATATATATATATATATATATATATATATATATATATATATATATATAGATGGGTCCCCTTCAAAACATCTAAAACCCATAACATCTAATTTCATAACATTGAAACCAGAACATCTAAAACCCAAAACATCTAAAACCCATGACATTGAATTTCATAACATCTAACAGTAGAAATCACATGAAAATAACATCCCCTCCAGATATAACGACTTATAATGATACCAAACTACCAAACACACTTTTTACTACATTTCTGCAGGGGGGGGGCTTGATTCAGTGGGGTTAGGAAATGAACTTTTTCTCACTATAGTGCGATCTTAGAGTTGGTATATTTAATTGATTGGTGGTGCAGGAGGGCTTGCCCCCCCCTTCATAAATGTAGTAAAAAGTATGTTTGGTAGTTTGGTTTTGTTATATGTGGAGGGGATGTTATTTTCTTGTGATTTGTAGTGTTAGATGTTATGAAATTCAATGTTATGGGTTTTAGATGTTTTGGGTTTTAGATGTTCTGGTCTCAATATTATGAAATTAGATGTTATGGGTTTTAGATGTTTCAAAGTAGACCTAAATATATATATATATATATATATATATATATATATATATATATATATATATACATATATAAAATATATGTATTAGATATAGATATATACATATATAGATATGGATCTACTTTAGTAAATTGAATGCCAGGCTGATAACATCAAAAGATTACAAGACCGAGTGTAGAGAAGATCAGAACATAGAAGATCGAACCAGCTATATATTCTAAACGGAGATCACGGTACAGTCAGGATTGGGAAATCTACCTTTTCCTGACTGAAGTGTGATCTCAGAGTTAGTATGTATAATTTACAGGTACAACCAATTTCTTTTTCATTTTTGTAGGGGGGAAGCCCCCTGCAAATAATATATACCAACTTCGAGATTGCACTACAGTGAGGAAAAGCATAGATTTCCGATCCTGACTGTACCACAATCTCCTTTTAGATTGATCTTCTACATTCCAGTCATCTGCACTCTTGGTCTTGTAACCTTTTGATGCTTTCGTCTTGGCATTTTAAATTTCAGTTATGCGTTCATTCAGTCTACTAAAGTATATATATATGTGTGTGTGTGTGTGTGTGTGTGTGTGTGTGTGTGTGTGTGTGTGTGTGTATGTATAGGGTCTATATTAGATAAACGAAAGTTTATCTAACCAAACGCTCATGAGTGAAAATCCCAGAACTCAAAATTGCAATTGTGGGGGACTGCGCCCCCCACACCCCCCACTAAATATATATTCCAACTCCGACATCGCACTATAGTGGGGAAAGGGCAAATATCCCATTTTCACTGTACCACGATCTCACAATTGCGGTTTTGAGTTCTGCAATTTTCGCTCATGTGAGCATTCAATTAGATAAACTTTGATTTATCTTATATAGACCCTATGTATATATGCAGGTTCATAGGTTCATTAGTTTGGGCATTACTGTCTGCCTGTGTCCATCAGAAATATGGGAGCCAGACCTGGGGTGAATTTCTGATTTCCCATGCATTGGTCAAGGTTACACAAATATGGTTAAGGATAGACTCTACTTCATATGAATGGGGAGCTTGTTCTACAGCATGGGGGAGCCCCTGAAACACATATCTGTCTCACCATGTCTTATTTACATCACAAGCAAATCTAAATTCTTGGATCTAGTGGTTCTTCTCCTGTTCATTTTGTGGATATGGAAAAGGTATATCAAACCTAGATCCGAGGATGCCTTGTATGCCAAGCATAGATTGCCTCTCGGTAACCTGTAGGAGGCAGAGTATAGAAACAGAACTTTAAAGTGATCCATAAATCTTTTTTCTTTCCTTTTATATTTTTATTATTTTTCAATTGAAAATACAATATTTTAACAAAACATGTATGTAACAGTGAAAATTCTGAAACAAGTAATAAAAAATGTTTATATGCTGTTACTATTATAAGAAGATTACAGTAATAATTATTAAACCAATCAAAAAAGAAACTGTAACTATTTACAAAGGGGTCTGAACATCTGAAAAGGAGCATATACAATTAAATCGAGTCGTATCAGTTTAGTTAGATATGCTGTCCATTTTCTCCAAGGTTTCCATTACTATTAACCAAGAGGTCTTTGAATGATGTAATTCTACTGGTTATCTTTTTTAATGTATTCAAATCCATTTGACCAACAGCCATAGTAAGATTTTTGAATTCTTTAAATGAAGGAGATGCTTGTTTTTTCCAGTTTATTGTTATTGCCTTTCTGGCTATGGATAATAAAGTCCATAATATTGATTGTCTATTTCATGAAACACTGTTAGGTATAGGTGAGTTAAACAACACCGATGATTTAATTAATTCAATGTTGCCATTAAATATAGTCTGAAAGAAAGAGTTTGTATTATTCCAGTATGCTTAACATTTTACGCAGTCATAGAAAACATGTTCCCAATTTGCTTTTAAATTCAGTTCACGTCTCCAACAGCTTTCTTGTTTGTTAAACATTAGAGCTAGTTTATGTGGCATATGAAAACTTCTGTGTAGGAATCTCCATGTAAACAAGTGCCAGTGGAGACATGATGTAGATCGCTTTGATGAGCTGAGAATGAGCTTTTTCTCATTATCCTGAGGGGGATGTTTGTTGACCTTTTCAAAATAATTCCAATAAGATTCTTTATAGTATATTTTGTTTTATTTGATTAATTCATAAATGTTAGATAGATACCCATTTCCTTGGAAGGGTTGTTTTGTAATGACTGTAATATAGTCAATAAACATGGGTATCTTTTGTCTAACAGAGATTAACATTGTATCTCTCATTTATTAGGGTTTGCCTTAATGATTATAAAGTTACCCAAATGTTATTGGTTAAGTTATATTTTTCTGTTAGATAAATGATGGAAAATATATTGTTTCTATCTAAAAGTTGATACCAGTATATTAAATCTGCCTTCTTCAAAGTTTCCATTTCATTTATTTTGAGTGTTTCAAAATTATTGGATGTGTAGGCTAATGGAAAAATGAAGAACATCCAAGATTTAATACTTGGATCAGAATTAACATTTTTTTAAACATGGTTAATGTATAGTTTATATATGAAGATGACATTTTATTTTTCTTGTTTTCTAATATGTATGATTTTAAGGTTCAATAAAAAATGTTTGATAGTATGTGTAGATGATATGTATTTGTTTTTGCATGTCTTCTAAACAGATTTCTTCATGCAGTGACTTTCACATAGAAGCATATGATGGATTAAGCAATAACGTAATGTTTTTAATTACTGCAGATTGGACATGTGTCAATGTCTGGGAGATTAATTCCTCTATTTTCCCAGTTTGGTAGATAATTGTTTAAAGCTGTTCTAGGTTTGGGTGGATGCCATAAGAATTTTAAGATTATTTTGTTGTATTTTTGTATTATATGTTTAGGTGGTGGTAGTGAGAACACTTGTATGAGGTATAGTATTTTAGGGAAGATGACTGATTTGATTAAATATAGCCTGTCCTCCATTGTGAATAAATATTTGTTCCAGTTGTTAATCAAAGTCTCTATATTGTTTATTGTTGGACCCATAAATCTTGAGTGTCCAGATTCACTTCCAAGCTTTCCTGTCATTATGTTTTTTTTACCTCCTTCTCTTAAACAAGTAACATGCTGGTTATGATTGGAGACCTGATCATAATCCCGTCGATCTTCATACACAATGGTATATGTACATCTTGTCTGTAAGAAATGACAGCTGAAGCAGTCTGTCAACACTGTAATAGTGCACAGTTATTAATGAGCTTAGTTATCCTGATAGAAAGGGATTTGTGCTAGGCCCGAAGAACCAAAAATAAAAGATACTTGTAACCTTTTGGGAACCTTTTGAATAATGGTCAGAAGACCTTCTTATCGGGGGAGTAAGATAAAGAATGAAGCATCTAATAAAAAGTCTATCTTCAAGTGGTTAGTCTCTGGAAGACTGCAAATTTTACTTGTAGAAAAATTTAGTTTGGATTTAAACTGAAGTACAAAAGACTTGCCTACCTCCCCTCACCCCCAGCCCTGGCTCTCCAATCTCCATATGCATTTTTTCAAAATCTAGATCTACACACATGCTCCTTATAAACCAGTTATCACAACTAGACTTATTTTTCTAAAATTAGAAATGGCTTTAACATGGGCAAGAGGCATTCCCTGATAATTCCTCCTGCATTCCAAACCACTATGGCACCCTAATGACTCCAGGTCTATATTATATTCTCGAAAGCCGACAATGTAGAATCTGACATTGTCGACACTAGAATATCGAATGCTCAGAATCTTGAGCGTGTAAATGGAAATCTCTGTAAGGGGAGATTTCCTTTTACTGCAATGTAATGTGGTCTCAGAGTTGTTATATTTAAGTAGCGGGGGAGGCTGGGGGTGCTAAACCCATTAGGGTACTTTTTTCTGTCTTTTTACAAGGTCAATGTTTCAAGACATTGACCATATGGTGTCGACCATATGTTGTTTGATGTTTTGAAATGTCAATCTTATAATATAGACCCATAGCTCAGCATAGCTTTATCAGAATTGATGCAATTTCAACACATTGACCACCTTCTGAAAAAAGAAAAAAGAAATAATTCAAAGCATTAAACTCAACCGAGAGGACCATTACACAAAACCCAGGTGGAAAACCAACTTCTCTCCCACCCAGCATGCCACAGAACCAAAACCAACAATCATTACTGGAGTTGAATCATCACTAATTTCTAAGCTTTAAACTTTATATATAAAAAAAAAAACAGCAACTAGGAAACAATATTTAAAATAAGGCATTGATCCCTTACTAGTTCAATACGGACAAGTGTAACTTCTGAAAAAAGAACTAATAAAACTAATAATAAGAAGCTCCTTACGGTCTGCATAAGACCCATCTAGATTATAAAATGAATATAATTAACAATGCTCCAAGAAACAAACCTGAAAAATAAATATCTCATAAGAAAACCACCCTGCTCACTTCCCCATGTGAATGGCACAAGGCCCTTTGCAAACAGTACAAATGGCCGACCAAAAGGGACCAGATTTTCAAGACTAACGTCCACACAGTCATCCACCACTGCATGCTTAATTATATATAAAAAATAAAAATGATATAAAGTGGTCCCCTCTAATCCTATTTTTTCAATGGGAACCAGGAAAAGCTTAACAAAAATGGTGCAAAGGCTCCTGATCTAGACCGTATTTTATTCATAATCTGCCAAGCCACGAGGTAACCACAGAACTGATCAAGTAATAAGGAACAAAGCCCCCTATGATCTCCCTAAGAAACACCCCTCCACCATCTTCCTCTAAACTAATTTGGGTTAATTAATCCAGAAATATTACTTCTCAATATTATTTTCAAACCATTTAACTATTAACCGGAAAAACAATAAAGATGGAAATAAACTCTTTTAAAATAAATCAGTTGAAACCAAAAAAATTAAAACTATAAGCCCAACAGGCACCCCCATCTCCCAGGTTGGCAAAAAAAAAAAAAACAATGAATAACAATTTTACTTCAGACACCAAAACCAAAAGCACAAAGGAAAATAAAACATAAAATTGCACATTTCATACAGGAGGCAGATCTGATGGAACAAAGTTGAGCACAGAAATCCCATGGCTGTTAGCTTACTTGCCGCTACTTCCTAACTTGCTGCTACTTCCTAAGGTTTCCTTTTCTTCACTCTGTAGAAGTTATTCTGGACATTTATTGGTCTGCTGAATATGTTAATGTTTGTTTTTAAGTCAAGGGGATACCTTAATGCTGAAAAGTTTTTTTCAATGCAAATTTTTTAAAACTCACTGCTCGTCACCTAAACACATGTGGGAGGGGTACTTTTGTTAAGGGGAGCACCCATCGGAGTTGCCACATCATGATGGACACCTCCCTAAGTTAAACCCTCCCCAGATACAAGCCCATCAAATTTGGAAACAAAACTAAGAGCTAATGCCACAATAAATCACTAACCACACAGCGGCATTGAAGAAATAATAAATCTGATTAGACCTACTGGAAGGACTCTTGGTGATGTTTTACTCAACTAATAATCAACTACTAGACTACTAGGATTTACAAGGAAGCCTTCTTGCAATAAGCCAAATGTAAGTGTTCTTTTCCTCAGGATAAACTAAGCTTGATATAGTAACTGAAAAAAATAAAGTCTATTTTATTGTACTAATGTTGGTTTGTTGGTGATCATTTATCTTGCTCAGGCCAATGAACAGTTATTCCTAACTCTTCTGACCTTCATCCAGAAGATTTCCAAAGGGTTACAAGTATCTTTGATTTTTTGGCAACTTGTCTGTGGAAAAGGGGAAGAACGACTCTAAATGTGTACTGTGTCTTTAAGATACCATAAATAAACAGGCAAAGTGATTGTATTATGTAGAATAATGATAAATTGCTTATTTATTGGTGTAAAAAGGCTTTAGTCAGGAAGGCAGAATTCAGGAAGCTGGATCATCTATCAGGAGTCTCAATATTGAGTACAGCATGATGTCTGCTTGTAGATTCAAGGTTCCTAGAGTTGGAACGTCAAGTCATGGCCTAATGTAGATGTGGCCTAAAAAAAGACTAGGTAAAGACCTTTGCAGAATTTAAAGAAAAGCCTAGCCAATTACTTAAGCCACCGCCTCTGGTTTTACTGCCTGGTTGCTGGAAGAGCTGTGTGGAACTGCGTCTGTATGAAATAAACATTATGGAGTTACATGTATGGATCATGAGCTTTGCATTAAAGGTCCTGTAAAGAGTGTGTATACTATGAAAAGCGGGGCCAACTAGATTTTCATTTTAATCTTCAAATATGCAGTCATTTCATATTCCTGCCTCCAGAATGCTTTTAAGACTTGATAGTAGTGGAGAATGCAGGCAAGTTGGCCATGGACTTGCCAAAATAAACCTGTTAATCATCTTTCATTAGCTTATTTAGCTAAATTTTGCTGTGGAATTTGCAAGACAGAGACTTTTACCACTGTTACCTGAGGTGTGCTCACAGATCTGTTAATAGTTTGCCTACCTGTTATGTTTTTGTAATCCCACAACTGTGAAGGAATTACTGAATGTCTTAGTGAACTCTAAAGTAGAGAATAATCAAAATAGTGTGCTGCTGTAGTAACAGCTAGTAGGACTGTCGAATTCTGGCTTATTCTGACTTGTATCGATTCTCTTGTATGGCATACATTTCAAACGTTAATATGACAAGATGCCGTCATCTTTTCTTTTTTTTTTATATGGCAAGAACAGTTTTGTAGTAGCAATCACATTACATAGTTCTGTTAGCTGGAATGGAGGCACAGACCATCACCAGTAAGTAAGCTGTACTGTTAACCATCTCATCCCATACTGACGCATGCTAGAGTACCCTAGAATGGCACCAACTACTTAGCGAACTGTTAAGCCTACTGCATACTGACTAAAGCAATTGCTGCCCACATAGTTCTGTTTTTTGACAGAGATCAGCTAATGGATGTTCCAACCTAACTGATAATAATGCAATATGTGTTTCAGCTTATTGAAGGATAGTTAAAATCACCCATTATAAGGATGTTTTCAGTACTTTTACAGATCTGTCATGGTTATCTGGGGGATATAAAGTGCCAAATAGTACGCTATAAATTAGTCATTTTTTTATTCAGCGTAAGTTGGAGCCTAATTAGCTTAGTCTGTGGGTCTCTGGGTGTCTGGGTGTCTGTCCAAATGTGATATTGTTATTGACAAATATGAACTGGCCCCTGCAGTTTGCCTCAGATCTTAATGTATGATAAGCATAGAACCAAAATGTAAAAAGTGATAGTTTTACTCATACATCAAGTCTCGGTTACTACACCTACTCAGATATGTTCATGCTGTAGGTCAGGTAATGTATTATTAAGTCTTCTGGCACTAAGTAGAAAAACCTTAATGTAATTCAGATTTGAACTCTACTGTTACTTTAGTGTCAGTTTAGAATATTCGACCAGACTGTAGATCCGAAATGGAAAAAGCTTTAATGGAAATCCACAGAACCACAATATACAATAAGCTAACTGTGCGTAAAACTAAGCACTTTCACCCATACAATAAAACAGGCTTCATCAGAGTTAATTAATAACTGTTCTAAGACGACTTTTAAAACCCATAGACGTCATGCACACACCTCTTTATCAACCAATCATAACCAACTACTTCATGTGTAGTGAGAACTAAATTGCTAAAATTTTGAAAAGGCTGTTATAAACTTAACAATATTCCTAAAACTAAACATAATCAACATTAAATAAAATAAACACCATTATAAAACCAAAATGATAATATTTAACATAACTAAAATGTATCTAACATACGTTGAAGTACATACAATATATTACTGTTCTAAACCCTGTATGTTTCCTGTATGTTTAGATACAATAAGACTTCAATTTCAACATACTCAAGAAAGAAATATGATCATTAATTCCGGGAGGTTTTGAGGCATCAAGTCTAAGTTGCCATAAACGTTCCTTTACTTTCAAGAATGTCTTAACATCACCCCCTCTATCGCTATGTGGAACCCTATCTATCACAAAAATAGAAACTTGTTAAAGTTTGAGCAGACCTGACTGTGCATATATAGGGCATTGGAACTTTTTTTTATTTTTGTTGTCTCTTACATGCTCGTTTATTCTCAATCTCAGTTTTCTAATAGTTTTCCCTATATAAAATGTTGGACAGCTTAAACATGTAGCAATATAGATCACCATTTATGTGTTACAATTAACATAACCTGGACATTTTATAGTCCTGTTAAAATTGTGAACTGCTACATACGGTCCATTGTTTATGAACTTGTAGGCTGCACAGGCCCCACATTTGCTCATTTTGGAATTTTTGTACCCATCAACACTACTGTCCATTTCCATTATTTCTTTTAAGTTTTTACCCCGGCTATAAATAATAATAGGTTTGTTTCCCAATATACTGATGTCGTCATTAAGCACGCTATCCCATGTGTCTGTTATAATTGACCTTATCTCACATGCCATGAACCCGACCCGTAACTTTCCACCACAGCACTGAAAATACCGAAGCAACAGAAACGGACAACCAAATTCTTTCCCTAGGAAAAAAATTGGCTTTCTGTTGCTTCGATATTTTCAGCTTTCGCTGAATAGGGTTCGATATTAGAACATTCGAAGGTTTGAAACTTCAATGTTCTAAAACAGACCCAGCTGAAGTGAGTACACCAGCCAAAAGCAGGAGCAAGCAATGTGCGAAATTACTCGGAAGGGAAAATTTTAAAAAGTAACCTTTAAATTGCTAAAACAGTTGAAAAGTTTAAAAATATTAGCAGGCAACACAAGTTTCAATACTGCCCAGAAATTAGTTAAATTAAGCTCTTTCCTTGTTTTGGAGGGATTAGATCTGTAGTCCAATCCAGTGAATACATCTCTGCTGGGTAAATTTGAACAATATCATGCAACTCCGCTTGCAGGATACTAGTAATGAAATCTGCCCATAGTCACATGTTAGAAGGTCACCTTACGACAGAGAAGATTAAGGCCAGATTTTATTGCCCATGTGTAATTGAAGAGATGTCTGCTCATTTTATTTAAAATGTCAAAAAATATACCCCATTCTGAATGTAAGAATCCATTGATGACAATACCTAGTATAACAGTAGCATTTGAGTGCACTGTTAGCATTGTGTGTCCAGTAGTAACATTTAGCAATGAGTCCCCGTGCATAATAGAAATAATATAAGTGTCAGTACATACTGTTAATAATGGACTGTGCCACAAAATTTCCAGAATTTGCACCATTGTGCCACACTAATGCTAAGGTTATTGCCAGAGATCTGCTGCTGTTATTTTTTAGAGTAGGTATACCTAGAGAGATATTTACTGACCAGCTCCAGACTTTGTGTCAGGGGTATTGTTTCAGCTATACCAGTGCTTTAAGGTTTAAACCTGATGGAAGCATCACATCAGATTTTGTAATAGCTTTATAAAACTGTATTGGCATTTCAGAGTTTGATAGCTATCCCCACACTGAGAATTTAAGAGCTGATAAAGAACCTAGGAAAACAAACTACATAACAGCATTAGGCTAGACAAATGGGCGTTGGCAGATGCCCATTAAATTTCATTACACGCTGCTTCCTTCTGGCTTACATAAAGCCCCAACCACCTATCATAGACTAATAGATAAAACACTGAAGCGACACTCATGACATGATGATTCACACCTAGATCACATGATCATCCATTCAGAGGACTGCAAGTCTTGCGTACCAGTATTGTAGTCTGTGCTGGAAGAAATAAAGCAAACAGGCTTGCCAGTGAATGCCGACGTCAATAAGTTGGACGTGGTCAAAACCAAATATCTAGGATACCTTAAAGGGTGAGGGGTGTCAAAACCAGTGCTAGAAATAATAGATGATGTAAAAGCTGATCTGTACCCTTAACTGAAAGAAGGACTAGATGAATACTACAGAACATATGTACAAAAGTGTGCAACTACAACCTGCCCTTTGACAGATCTCACAAGAGGAAAAGTCTCTGTCAAAAGTGCAATGGCCCACTGAGGCAGATACAGCATTTGATGAACCAAAAAGAATATTATGTTATGAACCAGTGTTACTAAGTCCTGATTATAATAAGGAATTTATCTTTCATCTGGATGTATTAAAGTTAGTTATGGGAGACATATTGTCCAGGGATATTTAGGGTAAGGAACATCTTGTGTCCTATATTATATGGGGGTATACTTGGACATACTGTACATCTTCCAACCACATGGTCCTGTGGAATGTCACTATGTAAGAAGTGGTGATATAGCTGAAATGAATGTGTATGTCAATCATGGGAAATGCATTGTGCTGTATGGGCAGTTCATTTAGTTATAGACCTTCCTGTTCACAAATCTTTATGATCTGGGACACGTGGGGCTTTTATAGCTACATGTCTGCAATCTGTGGCACACAATTCTTCCTGGAGGTGGATGATGTCATAGAAGATGTCCACAGTGTTAGCTCTCACTTCTGCAATCCCTACTGTACCACCTGGCATGTGTGTTAATTTATTCACATGATAATGTTTATATTTCTGCTTGCAATAATATCCAAATAATTGCACACTAACTCTTTATTGGTATGATCAAACTTAAATGCAGTTTTAGTTAAATGCTTAAGCCAACTTATGAAAAAGAAAATCCTATGGCTTATGTTACATTTTACAAACTAACACTTACTGCATTAAAAAGTCTTTGTTGGGATTCAGAAATATTGCTTACATGGGGGCATAACAGGCAAACAGTGCAATCAAAGCAGTGTAATATGCCCAATACTGACTTTGCAGTTGTAGCAACATTGAATGACGAGGGCAGAATAAGTAGGCAATTGAATTCTGAAATCACAACAGGTTGCATAATGAGTTGACAGTACTGCAGCAGTCACATGACTTCATAAGCCCAGTAGCATGCACATAGCACAATTATGGTAATGTACATTTACACTCACAATGGTGTGCTGTTACGAACATGGCTGCCTAGCTAGCTGCTATATAACAATGTCCCTACTATTTTATATTCAAACTGTAAAGGGAGTGAGGTACATGTCAGGCAGAAAAAGGGTGGGTAGAAGATGATGGACACTCAGAAGGGAAGAAGAAAGGAAGAGTGGAATGGGGCTGGGGAAACAAGGGCGTATAGAGGGAAGGTAACTTGCGGGCACTGTGCAGAGTAAAAAGGTTAAAGGTATGGCAGCAGGGACAGACAGACAAGCTCAAAATACAAACAAAGACTAACAGAGGAGATGCTGACAGAAATAGAGACATCAATGCAAAGAGAGACACACAGAAGTACAAGAAATGTAGATGGGGAGTACTGGACAACAAAGTGGAGAGAGAAATGAAACAGAAGGGAAAACCTTGATGGGAAATAGGATTAAGTGATGGCTAGATGTCATAGGTTTATAGATAGGTACTAGGCTATCGGCCCAAGGGCCTAAGTAAGCCTAGCCAACAAGGTTCCCTGGCTTACGGCACCCAAGAAAGTTATTTCCCTGTGCCACTGTCGGGCAGAGACACAGAAGTGATCCCCGGGGTGTATTTCCTATTTCCCATCCACTTATCACAATTTTTCTTGAAGAGTGCTAATGAGGAACTTTGTTTGACATAGATGGGTAGCCTGTTCCAGAGTATGGGAAGTCTCTGGGACAGGAATCTATCCCTCCAGCATATCCTATTTATTGTGGTGACAAAGTTTAGGTCCCTAGAGCATGTAGCTTGGAGGGATTGGGATTTCTTTACGTGGAGCATGTCCAACAGCTTTGGGTTTGACATAGCTTTAAATGTTGGGCAGAGATCACCTCAGAGTAGGCGATATGGTATGAAGTAAAGCTGGAGTTATTTGAGACAGTCAGTGTAGGGCATCTATTTGAGGCCAGTAATCCTCTTTGTGAGGTACTTCTGTGGCCTTTCCAGCTGCTGCAGATGTCTTGTGAGGTACATTCCAAAAGGGGAGTTTTAGTCTATAATGGGTCTAATGAGTATCGAGTAGAGGGGAACAATGACTTCTTTTTTCCTGGATGAGAACCCTTTTGTGATGAGGTGTGCCACGTAGAAGGATTTCCTGACTACTGTGGTGATGTGATTATCAAAGGAGAGACTACTGTCCACCTGGGTCCCAAGGTCTCTTATCACACATTCAGCATTAAGCAGACTGCTGCCTATGTGGTAGTTCATGGGTACAGAGTTTTTACCAAAGGGGATGACAATGCACTTTTTGGCATTGAGCTTGAGGCTGTGGCTCTGACACCAGGCATCTGTTTCAGTGAAGCTCTTCTGTAGGATGTCCACATCATTTGGGGACTCAACTATGGCTCCTAGTTTGCAGTCATCTGCCAATTAGCCAAAGGCCTTCTGTGTTAGCCTGTACTTCAGAGAAGTAGATACCAAACAGGAGAAGTCCCAGGACTGAACCCTGTGGTACTTCACTTGTCACTGGTTTGAAGTCAGATTTGGAGTCTGCAACTTTTACAGTGTGGGTTCTGCCAGTGAGCCAGTTGGCAACCCATCTTGTGATGTAGGGATTTATACCTATTTTAGTGAGTTTATTTATAATTCCAGAATGGGGGATGGTGTCGAAAGCCTTGGCGAGGTCAAGATAGGCTGTGTGAACCACCTTACCCTCATCTACGGCTTTGGTGACTGCCTCAAAGAAGTCAATCAGGTCCAGGAGGCATGATCTGTCTTTCACAAACCTGAACTGGGTGGGGTCCAGAGTTTGGAGGTTACCAATGTCTTTGTTTATGAGTTCCATGATGATACGTTCCATGGCCTTACAGACCAGGCTCATCAGACTAATAGGGCGATAGTTCCCAGGATCAGTGGTGGCTCCCCATTTGTGGAGTGGGATAACTGTTGCTGTGTCCCATTCAGTGGGCACAAAGTCTGATGTGAGACTATGACTGAACATGATGCTTAGGTGGGGAGCCAATTCGTTCTGAAGTTTGTGTAAAACGCAGCCTGGGATTTTGTCCAGTCCCATGGATGCTGTGTTTTTGGATTTAGAGAGTGCAGCTTTTACCTGCGTAGTTGTGATTACAGGGATTCTGCATTCTTCCTGTATAGATATGGGCCCTTTAGGGGGTGAGACAGGGGTAAAGTTAGCACTGAACTATCTGCCAAGATGTTGGCAATGTCAGTTGGTTCTGTAATTTTTGTGCCTTTGTGCTGTAACACAAAGCAGATCTGGGTGTTGCCATTGAGATTCTTGACACAGCTATAGAATGTTTTGTGTTGTCCCTAGAATCAGTAGTGATTTTGTTTTCATAGCTAGCTTTGGAGGATCTTATAAGGGATCTCAGCTTCTTACTGAGGCTGACCAGGGAACTCCTCCACTCATGGGATTTTACTCTCTTTTGCAATGGTTTCTTCCTTCTGTTGTAGAGTTTGTTTATGGCAGGGGACCATCAGATTGGCTTCCTTTTTTGGAGGATAGTGTCTTGGTTCTGTTTGGGATAGCACAATCCATGCACTCGTGTAAGTGCTTATAGAGTGCATCTGTGTAGGATTCAGCAGTCATAACTGTATTGACTATCTGCATGGGTGTCATGAAGTTCGCCACTTCTGTCTTAAGAAGCATGAAGTTGGCTTTGGAGAAAGTTTTTACTGTGGTTTCCTTAATGGGGGTGGGGCGGGATGTGGATATCTAGGGTTATTAGCTTATGGTCAGATCTGACCGAGGAGTTGACTTCAGGTGTGGAACACTGGTCACTCATGTTGGTAATGACTAGGTTTAGGATATTGTTGCCCCTTGTGGGGGTGTGGATAAGTTGATCCAGGTCTTTGGAATTTATGAATTCCAGAAAGCGTTGAGTGAAGGAGTTAGTACAGGAGTAGTTTTCCCAGTTAATGGTGGGGTAGTTAAAATCACCCATTATTAGGGTGTTTGGTTGAACAGTAATATTTTCCAGTATATCACAAAAAGAGGAGTGGGAATCCTGGGGCATGGTGGGGGATCTGTAGCAAGCTACAATTTGGATTGCAGTTTTGCCCAGAGTTAGTTGCACTTGGATAACCTTGGATGTATTATTCTGAGCAACTAGCCTGGAGGTGTGAATATCCTTAATGAATATGGACACATCTCTGCCTTTGGTGTTCCCATCCAGGTTAGGTGGCTGAAAAGTGTGGTATGAGTTATAGCCTGGTAATGCAGGGGAGCTCTCTGCAGCCTTGAACCAGGTCTCAGTCAATGCACAGATATCAATGTTGTCCATTTTAAGGAGTGCCTTGAGGGAGTGCATTTTGAGATTTAGACTTCTAGCATTGAGTAGCATTACCCTCAGTTTTTGCTTGCCTGTTCCTGTTACGATGGTGAATTTGTATTTTGAACCTTGCCTAAAAAAGGCACTACAGGGGCAGCAAGAGCCTTAGCTAGTATCCGGAATCCCAGGGGTGACAGGTGCAGACCATCTCTGGCAAATCATCGTGGAATGTCGACCATGTCGTCCCAGGTAGACAGATACTGGATTCCCTTAGAATGACACTAGAAGCTTAGCCAGTTGTTGAAGTCAATCATTTTGTCCTTGTACTGCGGTATAATTCTGGGTGATGGCAGGATGCTACTTAGGGCTAGGGTCATACCTGCCTCGGCTACAAGATCGGAGACCTCTTCCATGTCTCTTTTCGTGTAGTCCAGGGTGGGGTACGTCTCGGGTCATTCACACCAACATGGACAATGACAGTCATATTTGTACTTATTGTGGAGTGACTTGAGTGAGTGGGTTATGTGGCAGATCCTGGCACCTGACAGGCAGCTGACAGTAACCTTCCCCTTGTTTAGCCTGGTGAGTGGAGCATCAGTGTGCCTGACTATAGAGTCACTTATGACTAGTGTGTTGGGTACGTTGTTTTGGCTTATGGGCTGTGGTTGAGTGACACACTGATTCTGTGGGCTATGTGTCATTTAGGTTGTGTTGGGGGGTGGATGTTGCTTGCGTTTCTGCTTTGGAGGTCTTGGTTGCTTGAGCAGATTATTATTGAGAGCCTTCATGAATGTTTTTGTGTTTCTATGTGTGGATTGTGGTGGTGTAAGTTTAGTGGGACTTTGAGATGAGTGTGGTGTGGTACAAATGTTTACTTTCTCCTCTTGACTGTCAAGTTCAGTCTTGGTTGGAGAGAGCTTTACATCCAGTTTGGCTAGATAAGTGCATCTCTCACAGGTTGTAGTGTTGGGTGGTAGGAGGAGAGGGTTGTCTGTGTACATGAGGCAATTGCTACGTTGTCCCAAGATGCCCAGATTCATCAGATAGACAGGGGAGAACACTGGGAGCTGATCCTTGGACATGCCTGAATAAAAAACTACTTTCCTCTAGACAAGTGAGGAAAGTGAGTATAAGAGCTGTTTTTCTCTAAGCAAGTGAGGAAAGTAAGTACAAAAACTGGTTTCCTCTAGGTAATGGGGAAGGTTGAGTGCTGTAGTAATTTGTAGCTTATTTAGTGCTAACAACAAGTTCTGAACAAGTGCTGAGCACGAATAAGCAAATTCAAATGCTAAAACTAAGAATCTGTATCTGAACTAGACTAGTTACAGGAAAGAAACAAGTGCAAATGTGGGCTTTTAAATCAGAAAGTTGAAAGAGATGGAAAAATTGCCCAAACGGCCAATAACTACAATTTCTGGGCCAGAAACCACTCCTTATGTGGTAGATAGGTTACCTAGTGCTTACCACTCCCACTGATAAGCTAGCAGGCTTCCCTCCAACATAGAAAGGCTTGGGGGCCTCAGGAGCTTACAAGCAGTCCTGGGTACAGCAAATCTGTATCTGGACTAGACTAGTTACAGGAAAGGGGGAAACAAGTGCAAATGCGGGCTTTTAAATTAGAAAGTTGAAAGAGATAGAAAAACTACCCAAACGCCCAGTAACTATAATTTCTGGGCCAGAACCACACCTTATGTGGTAGATAGGTTACCTAGTGCTTACCACTCCCACTGATAAGCTAGAAGGCTTCCCTC
Source organism: Protopterus annectens (assembly GCF_019279795.1). Taxonomy (NCBI): domain Eukaryota; kingdom Metazoa; phylum Chordata; order Ceratodontiformes; family Protopteridae; genus Protopterus; species Protopterus annectens. The sequence goes on along the minus strand of NC_056748.1, from coordinate 155,250,863 downwards.
CAACACAGACAGGCTTGGGGGGCTCAGAAGCTTAGAAAACAGTCCTGGATATAGCAAATCTGTATCTGGTCTAGACTAGTTACAGGGAAGGAAGGAAACAAGTGTACATTTTTTTGTTACAGTTAAGCAAAACACAGGGAGATTCTAGCAAAGTGCACATAGTCTGCAGTCATTCACATCTATGTCTATGCCCATGGCCAGGTCAGGCCACTTTCAACTCTCTGGTCAGGGCCAGGCAACTGTGTGACTGTCAGTAGCATAAAGATGCAGTCCAGGCTACCACTGCATATATCTAGTTACTGACCCATCAAGGCTGTCAACAGGCCTTTCACCTCCTGCCTGAAGATATACAGGGACTCATCATTGATCCCCATGATGGGAAGCCTACAACTCCATCAGAGACACCATGGATCAATGCCTGTGTTAACAACCTCCATCAGAGACACCATGGATCAATGTCTGTGTTAAAAACCCCCATCAGAGACACCATGGATCAATGTCTGTGTTAACATTACCTGTAATGCTGACAGTATAATATAGCCTGTGGAATGCCAGTGTTGTCAAGGTGTGGTCAACAATTGCAGCACCTCGTACTGTGCAGGCTACTCTGTACAGACAGATTATTCTTCCAGTGTGCATCTCCCCTAACCATGAACACTTGTGATGTTGTTAATGGTTCACATGGGAGTGATTTCCTCATTTTGTGGTGTGAATCTGCATGTTGGATCACATGCACATCAGAGCAACATGTTACTAATTTGGTGCCTGAATGACATGTTGACCATTTATGTTCCACTCTCTGTATATGTGTACAGTCTCATGATTCCTGTGTATTTGATCACACTTCTTTGTGCTTCCCTGCAATTTACATATTCCACATTTAAAGACATTCTAGCTTGGTCCAAGTACCATGTAACTAGTGCATATACTGTACGTGTGAGTGTGTCTGTGACTGTGTGTTGCCTTGTTGACCACTCATGGGATGCATGTGTACACTTGTTTAACACAGTTGTAGACATCATATATTTCTTTAGACTCTTGATGTTGTGTATTTCGGCTTTTCCGGTTAGGGGTCGCCACAGCGGAACTCCGGTCCACTAATGATTGGGAGTAGAGTTTTACATGCCGAGTTGCCAGCCCTGACGCACAACCTTCAACGAAGGTACGCCCATTCACGCATGTCTCCACACAGAAGACGGTCTAGCTGAGAATTGAACAGGGCAACGTCTTACTGTGAGAGGAAAACACTACCGCAGTACCACCACCACAGTTTCTTTCTTTAGACACTTGATATGGTCTGCATATCCTGCAATGTGGTGATTTATGCCCGAGGTACTCTATTAAATCTTTCTTTGTGGTAGCTGCACATGTTGACATTGCTGCATGAAACATTCAAGTTTTTTTTATGTATGTATCACATCACTTGAGTCCATGTAATGCAATATGTGCTACATGCATCCTTTCATAACCTTTTCATGGGATGAATTTCATTGTTGCCCTTACCACAAATATGTTGTGTCACATTCTTGTAGCCATGGCAAAAGTTGTAACAAATTTGTATGATGATACATATTTGTATATTATTTGGTTTGTTATAAGTTCTGATGCCTACATGCTTACAACATATTTTGTACTGCTAACATTAATGTGTTGTGTGTAACATTTGAAGACTAAAGTGACCTATACTTAATTACATCCCCGCCCCACATAAACTCCCATTATACTACAGCAGACATACCAATGCTAAGCTGATTGTATTCAGGACTTTGTTCATATTTTATGATGCACCTTGGCACCCAATTACATATGCATGCATGCATGTATGGTACATGCCTGCAGACTTCCTATTACATACCCTCCTCCTGCCCTGTATGTATGCTCCACAATGGACATTATGTACAGATGTGCTGCAGACTGACTGTTACAGTCCTACATCAATGTCTCTGGTTGCATATATGAGCCACCATGACATGTGTACATATACATGTGATGTGTTACTTCACATCTGTTATCACTGCACATGGTACTTTGCAATAACTGCAAGCTACATTTCTATGGTTAGATATTAGTTGTTTGCACTACAATTTCAAGTATTGTAACACAAATGTCCATCCCCATGTCTGTGTCATACACATGGTACACATGACCTCATGTGTCATGCTTGCACATAGTCCTGTTGATGTAGTGTCATGAGTGACATACTGCAGTACTGTAGTGGAGCTACCATGTTGTGGGCACAGTCAGCTTACAGCACCATCTGTGTTGTGTACAGCATCATCTGTGTTGTGCATGCTATTACAGCAGATACTTTTGTCCACGTCATACAATTAACATTAGTTAGCCTGTGGTATGCATGCAGTGCAGGTGAATAATGTGCTCATATTGCACACACTGCTCTATCCTTCCACAGCATTTTGTTTCACTTTTTGATATTTATGCAACAATGACTCTCTGCTGTACCTTGAGAGAACACTGATATGTGCTGTTTATTCATGTTCTTAACTATGCAGACCAGTATTGTAGTTGCACTGTGACTTACTGGCAAGATATTTCCCTTTTGTCAATAGGGTTCAGGGTTCAATCCTGACTTCTGATCTTTTGATGCTGCATGTATCCGGATCAGATACCCCTACCACCACCTCACCACCTGATGCTCAGATTCATCCTTTGAGGGAAGTACCTAACCATGCAGTGGTACAGGGCAGTGATACCAAGTGCACGATAAGGGTGGTCCACCCATCGGCTGTGGTAGACTTTCAAATCTCTCCCTCCCATTTGTACACATTCAAGTAACTATGCTAAGATCATGGAAGGACATGTGCAATTATAAAAAGCAATGACTGAAGACTTGAGGCTAGTTCTGAAGGCTTCCATTCCTGCATATATTTTCAAAAAGATACAGGAAAATCAGTTATTGGTGAAATTATTGCAAAGCATACAGATGTAGGAATTTCAGCAGCATGGGAAAATGTACTAAATCTATAACTGTAGCATGCCTCCAGCACCAAACTGGGCATGAATTACAGTGACTGTACAAAGGAAAATGAATCTACTGATGCGTATTTGCAGCACATGATAGATGCATTTGAGGCTTTTTCAGGACAACCAGAACCTACTGAGGTGGGGCACCTAGTGGGCTGTCAGCAGCATTTGTGGAATGTTTGCTACCACCTATATAGGATCAGATAAAAAAGGTTTGTTTAAATTGGCCCAGTTTAGGTATACATGAAACTGTTCATCAGGCACAGGATGTCGTGGGCAACAATAGAACAAAAAAATTTCACAGATTTTCAACTTCAGCAGTTTGACACTAATCCTAGAGGAAGGTGCATAACAGGACGAACAAGAGAGGAAGATGTAGGTTTAGATTTTTCCAAGAAGCCTCAGGACAATTCCCACAGAACTTTTATTCTTTTACACAAACTCAAATCCAGCAGTATGGACCACATACCAGTCCTTGTTTCAATTGTGGACAAAGCAAAGCCCTGTTGGAATGGATGCCCTTTTCTTCAGCCAGCAAACCTGTCCTTCCAACTAAGAAATCAACTGAATGTCAAAGCCTTACATCAGGAGAGGAGACAGCCTCCAACCTGGAGTACTGCTTGGCTTCCACCAATGGGCAGAAGTATCAATAGGACAGCCATGAACAGGAGAAAGAGATCGTTCCCTTGGTACCAGTAGACAGCGAAGGTCCTTTTTTAACATTAAAATGAATAATTCTACTCTTCCTTTTCTTATAGATGCAGGAGCAACTCGATCTATGATAACTTCATCTGATGAGAAAAGCCTTTCACTTTCTACCAACTCTGTTAGAGGTGTTAGGGTCTCCAGAATTCTACTGGATTACCCAGAGATGAAGTTTGTCCCAATTCAAATAGGTCCATTACAAGGTCAGCATGCTTTCATAGTAGTTAAATCACCTCCTTTAAATCTGTTAAGTAGAGATCTGTCATATCAGTTAAAATGTACTGTGTTTTGCACTCCAGATGCAGAAGCTGTCTGTGCCAGTACCATGAGCCAGCAACCCACCCCCTCAGGTGAACATCCAAAAAACAATATATATATATATATATATATATATATATATATATATATATATATATATATATATATATGGGTCTACTTTGATTCACCGAAATTACAGTTCACCAACATCTAGCTGTCCAGCTCCACCTCAGCAAAATGGCTTTAAACCGAATGCACGGACTGCCAAAATTCTTTCCCTGTGAAACAAACCACTTGGCTACCAGGGTGAACTTTGCCCTTTCTCCAGTGCAGTGTGACCTTGGAGTTGGTATATTTAAGTAGGGGGTTATGGGGGGTGAAGCCCCCCACTTGGGTGGGTTTAGTTTCATTCCATTGAGGTGTTTTCCGTGGTGGCCAAGTGGTTCATTTCACAGGGAAAGGATTTTGGCAGTCTGTGCTTTCGGTTTAAAGCCATTTTCCTGAAGTGGAGTTGACCACCTAGGAGTCGGTGAACTGTAATTTCAGGGAGTCAAAGTAGACCCATTTATATATATATATATATATATATATATATATATATAGATAGATATATAGATATATATATATATATATATATATATATATATATATATATATATATATATATATATATATATATATACAAACACACACACACACACACACACACACACACACACACACACACACACACACACACACACACACACAGTGATTGGCTTATTACAGATACACCACCCAAACTCCTCCATTGAAGGGCAAAAAAAGGATGTTCCTTTTTTTGCCACCAACTAGGTGCACAGTACACACCCCCTCCCTCCTGCCCAGCCATTCAGATCCTGTGTCTGTGCCCTGCCCTGACCCCTTGTTTATTCTTATAAACTGTAGCAAACTGCTTGCTACAAATGTTGCAAACAATTGCTGCAGTTTATATTCTGCCTGCAACGAACACTATGGCGCTCGTGTTTTACATAAAGGAAAAATAAATATATATATATATATATATATATATATATATATATATATATATATATATATATACATATTCTTTTAGATTATAGAAACTGCTTGTTGCAAATGTAGCAAACAGTTGCTACAGCTTATACCCTGCCTGCACAAAGTGCTGCAGTGCTCAGGTTTTAGTTAAAAAAAACTTTTAAACTGTAGCAAACGATTATTAAAGTTTAGACCACACACATAGCTCTACTGAGATGAGGTTTGAAGGCAAATGGAATACTGGATTTTAAAAGCCGGTATTACATTAATGAAAAAGACTGGGATCAGCTGGTGATTGCAGCCTCAACACTTTGTGTCCAGGGCAGTTAACCCTCTCGCCCTGCCCTAGCTACACTACTGCCTGGATGGAGTCTTTTTGAAAGTTCTGAATACCTTCTGTGCTGGGTTTGTATTCAGACATTATTTTTCAGATAAAGATACACTTATTGCAGTAGTTAGAGTGACACAGATCGTCAGTGTGACTGATTTGGAGGGACTTTCAGTTGTTCCCCTGTAGCTGTGGACTACCCATGACAATGAGGTAGGACTTACAAAAGATGCAAAATCAATTAGGGTTACTTTAAAACTTTATGAGTCTTTACCAGTGACAGTCCAATCAATACCCCTTATCAGCAGAGGCAAAGAAGGGAACTGAATCTGTTATTTATGCTCTGTTTCAGCAAGGAATAATCGTTCCTCCTCTTTCTCTTCTACTTCTACTCAGAAAGACAGTCAGTATTTGTTAACTTTAACTTACAAAGGGAAACAGTACGCATGGTCAAGGCTACCTCAAGGATATGTAGAATCACCTTTTCTAGAGAAATAAGAACCAATTAGATAAAATTCATTTTGCCTGTAGATCCACTCTAATATAGTATGCAGACGATTTACTTGTAGCATCTGATTCTTATTGTAGCTGTTGACAGGATAGTATTTTGCTTTTGACCAAGTTATAGGAATTGGGGTTCAAGGTCAATAAGGCAAAATTAGTTGTGGAGACATCAGGTCCAGTACTTAGGACATTTTATTTCAGAGGGATTTTGACAGATTTTACCCTCACAAATTACTGCTATTCAAGTTCTACACCACACCCTACAACTCTGAAGCAGCTGCAAGCTTTTCTGGGACTCACAGATTGTTGCTGACCATGGATTTCAAATTATGTAAGTAGTAAAGCCTGTGGTAGAATTACTGAAAAAAGATACCCATGAGCCTTTGCCTTGGCAAGAATATTGTGAACATGCTTTTGTTTAGCTGAAAACTTTGCTTTCAAACCCTCCTGCTCTTAGACTTCCAGATTACTCAAAGAAAAATGTCCTATTCTGCCGTGAAAGAAAGAAAGTAGCATATGAGTTATTAGCACAGAAAAGAAAGGATGTGTGAAAAGATTGCCCTTAAGTGGCTGGAAGCATTGCCTCTAGTACTTAGTATTTGTAGTGCGTTTAGCACTCCTAGAAAGTATTCTTCCCATGAAATCCATGTGAGGTGAGCTACACCACTACCCAGTAAGTTGGAGTAATAGGGTGTGGATGAATCTACTGCAAGTGTTTTATTTTTGTTCAAGATTCAAATATAGATCGTGATCTTGTAGCCTTAGGGCAGTGGGTGCAACAGCGCACATAGTAGAAATGGTGGCTGCACTAACTCTCAGCCACGAGACTTTTGAGGCAGTACTGCACTTTGTACAATCAGTATTGTTAAAACCTATGATATGAATTGTCTTTACTTAATGACCCTTCTTTGTGGGTCATTAGGTGTCCCCCACTTTACCCTACTTCTTTAACCCCTGCAGCAAATGAAAGTGAACCCCATGATTGTGTGTTTTTGTTAATCACGTGCTTCCTCCTAGATCAGATTTAAAAGATATCCTACTACCAAATTCTGAATTGCTTCTATTTATTGATGCATCATGTCATCAAAGAGAAGATGGTTCATTAGTGGCAACTTTTTCCTTTTATACGGCAAACCATGTATTATTGGCTGGACAATTAAACGGAAATATTTCTGCTCAAGTTGCTGAACATACAGTCACTATGGAAGCTTGCAAATTAGCAAAGGCAAAGCAGTCATGTGTTTACAGACTCACACTATGCCTATGGGGTAGTTCATGATTTTGGGACACTTTGGAGGGAAGGAGCATATATAACATCTGTGGGAACTCTTTAAAATGCTGTCTTTGTTGATGACCTTTTAAATGCACTTTTTTACTATGGGAAATAGCTGTGGTCAAGTGTGACTCATATTTCAAAAGAAAATGCATTCACTGATGTGGTGGCCAGACAAGCTGCATTGTCTTACACTGTTCAGGCTTTATTTATGAAGCAGTTACTATTACTAAATTCCTTTATAGGAAGGGTTGTCATTTCAAAATCAAGCTGATGACTCTGAAAAGGATGGCTGTAGCTATTCCTCGGAATCATTACAGTACCATATAGATTGGAGGCTAATATCCCCATGTTTTTTATTAGTCCAACAGGTACGGGCTTATCATTTGGCCTCTCCTTTGAGAAGAATGCATTAATAAGACAAAGTTTGACTGATTGCTTTGCCCCTTACATCTCAAAAATCATTCAGCACTTTGGGAATACTTCTACAGTGTGTTTAATACAATGTGTCAAAAAGTGTTGCTGTTCCCACAGAGTCCTTAAAAAAGCCATGGGGATATTTTTGCTGAGTAGAGTAAGATTTTATTGTACTCCTGCAACAGCAAAAATTCAAGTATGTTTTAGCAGGTGTGGATGTTTTCCTCTGGATGAGTTTATGCTTATCTCTGTGCTTGGAATGATGCAACTATGGTTGCCAAAAACTTGTTATGAGACATCATACCCAGGTTTGGAGTACCTTGTTGTATTCAGTCAGATAAGAGGGCTCATTTTACAATCCAGATAATTCAGCAAGTGTGTAGAATAATAAAAGTAAACACACAATATCATTTTCCACACAGACCTTAACATTCAGGAATTGTTGAAAGAATGAATCAATATTCAAAAATTAGAATTGCAAAACTGCATGAAGGTACCAGCTTTAAGCGGCCGGAGGCATTCCCTCTAGTACTATTTAGCATCTAGTAATATTTAATATTTGTAGTATTGTTAGCACTCCTAGAAAGTATTCTCCCCATGACATCCATATGAGGTGGTCCATGAGGATGCCAGCTGCACCACTGCTCAGTAAGGTGGAGATACAGGGTGTGGATGAATCTATTGCAAATATCTTATTTCTGTTCCACAGTGCATTCATCTGCAGGTCATTGCATCTCAGCAACAACCTGATCCCACTTCATGCTATGACATCATCCTTGGAGACTGTGTGTATGTTCGATCATTTTCCAGACAACACACTTTTCAACCTAGATGGAAAGGACCCTTCCTGGTTCTCCTTATGACAGTTACTGCCATCTAATGTGAAGACTCGACTACTTATATTCATGTCTTGCATGTTAAGAAGGGCCTTGCTAATGATGAATATCAGCAAAATGCTGATACATCATTCCACCAATCCCTAATGATGGGCCCATTGCATCCCATACCAGAAGAAAAAGCAGGGAAAGCAATGCAGCTGGAAGGGAGGCCTAGTAATCCAGCAGTTTTGTCTGCCAAGGAAAGACAGTGTAAATCAGCTCTGAGCTGAGATCGCATACTGAGTCATGTGGCCAAGCACCATTCATAGAACTTCCATCCGCACAGGATACAGTGTAGAATTTGTTTGGAAATTGACAATATATGAACTATAAAAGAAAAAGTAATCACCCCTTATTTGCAATTTCTTGAAAATCCTCTCCAGCTTCACCCTGCTTGATATTCAAATGGACTCATCATTGGGACAACTATACTGGTAGTCATCATTCTTTTATTGCATTTCCTTCATTCATCAGAAGCCATTGAAACTGTAAGTACTGAATAATTTTTTTATTAAAAAAAAGCAAAGATCGTCAGACTGGCATCTCAAGTTGAATACTTTTTCTGCCATACTGTACACATATACTAACACTATGAATGTTAATAAGTATTGGCTGTATGCACACAATGGAGATATTCCTTTGTTTCCAGTACGAACAACAGAAACAGAAGTAGGAGCAGCATTTGGAGCAGTTTTGGTGAACAAATATAAATGTGGTGGAAATAATTCTTGGTATACTATTACACACTTTTCTAGACTTATTCCACTTCAGTTATCAGGAACTGCCAAAGGACATAATTGCTATGTTAAAAATGGAACACTTCCTGTTAGGTGGAGCAGCTGTAATATTACTAGGTGAATTAGTTGAACTAGGCTGGACATGTCCTTGAATGTCATTACATTTGTGGAAACTAAACTTATCCCTAGTTGCCAGCAGACTGGTTGTGACATTGTTGCATTGATTGTGTTATTCCAGCTGTTATCATACAGAGACTGCACCCAGTGAGACAATTTGCAATGTTCGCTGAAAGACGGAGACAAAGGACATTAAAAATAAGATGAGAAAAATAGACAATTCCTGGATATATCATAATAAATAAGAACAGACTGCATTCAAAAGACTATCACATACAGACTCGGTTGACAATGACATTTCTGGATGGGCTATTTTACCTGCTTATGGGGCAGCAAAATCAATTTGGGAATTGAGAAAACTGTCTAAATTTTAGAGGTGTTGAGTAATGCTACTTCGAAATCTGTGTACTACAGAATCAAATGACACTTGATTTCACCATTGCTTCTAAGGGAGGTACATGTGAGCTCATTCAAACAGAGTGCTGCTCATTTATTCCAGATAATGAACATGCCATTCATAGTCATTTAGAAATCAATCAGAAGGTTGCAGTGTTGTCACATGCTAGAGAAACTGACAACTCTCAGTGGGCATGGTTAACAAGTTTTTTTTCAGATTGGAGAGGAAGTCTTTTGAAATTCTTTATTCTCATTTCTATTATAGTAATTATTTTATGCATTGTATTTGCATGTAGAGTAATAATCATATAGTTTCTTGCATCTTGAAAATTTATTAAACTACAGAATGTGTATAAAGAACATGAAAATAAAAAACTGTCACTGACCACTGTCAAAGAAAATTATGATGAGAAAGAACAAAGTCAAGAAAGTGTATTAGATAATTTTGGACAGATATATGATAATATATTTAAGAAAGAAAATGAGATTGAAATGTATTCAAACTATTTCTTTAATCCATCCAGAAATAGATGTGTTTATTTCTTATAAAACTGTTTTTGGCAAGCATTTGTACAAACAATGTGCATGTAAAGGACAGAAGGAAACTGCAATTGAAAAATATCTGATTGCATGTAAAAAAGTGTCTACCTATTTGAAAACCTGTTATTACTGTCTGGACATTAAAATTATTTGACCTGAGAGATTCTTCACAGCATCAAATGGGGGACTGAGAAGGGAGAAGTATGAGAAGGGAGAAATGTTTAAGTATTTTATATAAATCTTTTTCTTTGAAAGCAGAATCCATCTTATTTCAGAATGAATCCTGATGGCATAGGCCTGTCTCATTTTCCCCCTGTCCTGGCATTTCCCAGTGTCAACTTGGATAACTAGAACTTTAGATAAGGGGTCTGTAGCTTCTTGGTTAACAAAACCACACAGAGGTGTTAATTCTAATTGGTTAGTGGCATTATTCTGATAAATGAAATGTTTGCTCAGAAGCGTTTACAGTATAAAAATGTCTGTAGTTTCTTTGCTTGGATAGACAAGACCTTGATTGCTTAGTCCCCCACGTATGTGTGGTCTTTTACAATAAAGGAGATCTTTCTACCCTGCTGAACTGTGTTGTAAGAATTTCATTTTGTACCTTAACATTTCTAATCCCCCAGTGAGGTGCACATACATAGCTGATAACACCACCACAATAGGTTCATAGGTGAATACTAGGCTTACTGCCCTGAAGAGCCATTTTAAGGCTAGCCTACAATCAGAAGTCAGAATCAAACCCCTGTACCTTGCATCTATGAGGCAATGATCTTAACCATTATACCAACAATGTTGTTTACACTGATGCATTACTTTACTTTGACTTTGTTGGCATGGTTATGTGGTGTCCTGTATGCTTTGTATATCTTTCTTATCCAATTATCCTTACAACTCTTCTCACAAAAATAAAGAAAAATAGATGGGACCTAGTCTCATAAAAAAATAGCCATGCCCCTGATAACTTCCTGCTGACCTTCCTTCCATGTGTGTCAACCCTATTCACCCATACTTCACTTCCACTGTCCTACCTCCTGTCCTTGATATGTGTTCATAGGGTGTCTTCTCCAGACACATCCCACTCCCCATCACAAGTTTTAGATACCTGTTTATTACTTTGCTTTGCACATGATGTAGCATTACTTCCTCAGCTATCTGGCAGATTCCAGTGCATTGCAACATTTTGCATAGCACAGGTCAGTAAACAAGAGATATGCAGGTGTGTACTTATTAATTTACTATGCATATTGAAATATATAACATTATGTGCAGAAAAAGGAATGCATTCAACACTGTTGTATGAGAACAACACACATTTCTTTAACTTCTGCAACATATCTGTGTGCTATTTACATAAATATGATATTTCCAAAGTAGACTGTTACTTCCCTTGCACTATTTTCTGATGTCCCTGCTGATGTTTTTCAGTTACTGTAGTTGCAGCAACTAATCAAAGATTCAGATGTGCTTCAATCTCTAGTTCTGTGTGTTTACCTACATGCTAATTCTGTAGCTAACTTACCTTATGTATTACATTGTTTGGCAGATTCTTTACACTGTGCTCAGTGTGGTCTGCAGTTCTGCAAACATTTTTTGTAATCTGGACTTTAGTCTCCACTGAATACAGCTGTTACCCCAACTAAACATAACAATCATTCTGTTACAGGATAGAAGGGTTACAGTTAACTCACAGAAATCCCTTATGTTGAACTATGTTAGGTAGAAAAAAATGCTGAAAATTGCTTTCAGCAATCTTTGAGGTTGCATTTTTCTCCACTGTTGTGTAACTCAGACCTGGTATACATGAATTGGGCTGTCTGCAAAAAAAGGTTTTTGATGAAATTGTTGAAAGTTGTTTTCAGCATTTTTTCTCCCTTCATTGAGTTGGGATAAATTTGGGAAAACCATAATCTGGGATTGGTAGATGCTGATTTTCCTGTCATCTATTTTGTATGCATTAGAGAATCATTGTGTATCAAATGGCATCCAAAGGGATACCATTTGCACATATAAATGGTGAAGAACCAGTCCACGAAAAACATATAAATGGTACCTCACTCTCATGAAAGCAGATATCTTATTGTGTTCTGCTATCCTGCCTGCAAAAAAGTCATGAAAAGAAATGCTGGTAAAAACATGGCGGCTCCAACACTGAACACATTTGATCACATCTGAATTATTTTTAAAAATGCAGATGCAAATGCAGCTTACACACACACACACACACACACACACACACACACACACACACACACACACACACACACACACACACACACACACACACACACACACACACACACACACAAAACACACAGCGACAGAGGGGCAAACATATATATAGATACACTCACAGATACAATACATATATACACACACACACACACGCTCATGTGAATCCTACATGTATTATGTCACATGGTAATGCTTCATATGTCCCTGACAATCTGTAAAAGCTGTGGCCCTAAAAAAAAACTTGCACTGCTCAAAGAGCACAGGGTGGTGCAACAGTGCTCAGTGCTGCCCCACATTTACAGAACACAAGGTGATGCATCAGTGCTCAGTACTGTCCCACCATTACAGAACACAAGGTGAGGCATCAGGGCTCAGCACTGTCCCACCATTATAGAACAAAAGGTGAAGCATCAGTGCTCAGAATTGTCCTACCATTACAGAATACAAGGTGATGCATCATTGCTCAGTACTGTCCCACCATTACAGAATGCAAGGTAATGTATCAGTGCTCAGTACTGCTCCACATTTACAGAACACAAGGTCATGCTTCGATGCTCACTACTGTTCCACCATTACAGAACACAAGCTGAAGCATCAGTGCACAGTACTGTCCCACATTTACAGAACACAAGGTGAGGTCTCAGTGCTCAGTACTGTCCCACATTTACAGAACACAAGGTGAGGTCTCAGTGCTCAGTACTGTCCCACCATTACAGAACACAAGGTGAAGTATCAGTGCTCAGTACTGTCCCACATTTACAGAACACAAGGTGATGCATCAGTGCTCAGTACTGTCCCACCATTACAGAACACAAGGTGAGGTCTCAGTGCTCAGTACTGTCCCACATTTACAGAACACAAGGTGAGGTCTCAGTGCTCAGTACTGTCCCACATTTACAGAACACAAGGTGAGGTCTCAGTGCTCAGTACTGTCCCACATTACAGAACACAAGGTGAGGTCTCAGTGCTCAGTACTGCCCCACATTTACAGAACACAAGTTGAGGTCTCGGTGCTCAGTACTGTCCCACATTTACAGAACACAAGGTGAGGTCTCAGTGCTCAGTACTGTACCACCATCACCACTTGTTTGTTCTTTGGCTTCCAGCCTAAGGCAGTTATTAAATCAGAGAAATGAGCACCTCAAACAGACATTTAACAGATCAACCCAAATCTGTGCCCAAGTTGTATTTGAGTGTTCATATTGTTAACTTGCTGTTCATCTTCCTTGAGGGCATATGACAGGATACTCACATAACTCTCAGTGCGATTCTCTCATTTTTGAAATCTAATGATCAATCATATTTCATGCAAACATTTTTCCCATAAGATTCACCTTCCTTGAGGGCATTGACAGGAACCACTACCACCCAATGCCGGAGCCTCATTTTGATAAAAAAAAAATATGTCATATGTAAATGGATCATTAATTTCTATAATAATGTGTCAAGTGGATAAAACCATAAACATTTGCCAACAAGACATTTTTGCAGGGGCCACTGTCACCAATCCCATAATATTATTAAATATACCTGGGATGGACTGCATATGTTGTTCTGCCTAAAAAAATGAAATAGCAGAACTAGAAAACCCAACACTCCACAAAAGCCAAAAGAAAAAAAAAATGCTAGATTTATGCCAACCAGACATTTTGTGAGGAGCTTAAACCAGAGCCTTCCC
>NC_056748.1:155137003-155236280 GCF_019279795.1 Protopterus annectens | reverse complement strand
TCGCCCACAGCATAAACCACTGGTTGCTACAATCTGCTGAAGCAGTGGCCAGAGACAGCTCTAAGGTCAAAGAGACCAGGCTGAAGACCTGGAACTTGACTGGAGAGAAAGTACAACAGTTTGAGGAGTTGCACCCAAAGAAGAGTAGGAAATAGGTGGAGTGGAAGAAAAATGGCAGCGCCTCAAAACAAGATATGTTTAGACTACAGAAAAGATATGTGTCCAAGCCAGTTTTAGCAATAAGGTACATAAGGAAAGCTGGTGGTGGAATGCAAAAGTCCAGGATGTCATCAGAAGAAAGAAGGAATGCAGGATAAAATGGGAGATAAAAAAGACAGACCACACTAAGAAGAAATACTAGTTGACTAACAAAGATTCTAAGAAAGGAGTTGCACTAGCAATGAATAGGGCATCAGAGACACTCTACCATCTTCTGGAAAGTGACTTAGTAGGAGGCACAAAGAAAATATTTCAGGTTGCAAGGCAAGGACAGAAAGGTAAAGAAGATAGTCATACACCCTTCATAAGGGATGCCAGCAACAACCTTTTCACCAGTCCACAGGACATTAAAAGCAGCTTCTAAATGAAGAAACTCCCACAGAAGCTGTACTGATCCTGACACAGCCCACAGTGAGATAAGAAGCGGAGCCCACCCTACAAGAAGTAAGAATAGCACTAAGAAAAATGAAGTCAGGAACAGCAGGCTCAGATGAAGTCACAGCAGACATGATAAAGATGCTGGGTGAAACAGGGGAGAAATGGCTCATGAGGGTACTCATAGCAGTGTGGAGAGAAAGGCATATCCCAGATGACTGGAGAATAAGTATACTCATGCCAGTGTACAATAACAAAGGAACATCCAAAACTGTGGGCAGTACAGAGGTATCAAACTGCTGTCACATTGTATGACTTTTAGGACAGCGTGACTGATAAACTTATATGCATAGTAGTAGAAAGTAAGATGGGAGATGAGCGGTTTGGATTCAAATCAGGATGCAGCACAACTGACCTGATGTATTCTTAGACTTGTAGAAAGCATATGTCAAGGTCCCAAAAAAGCTGATTTGGGCAGTACTGTGGTGGTTCGAAGTCCAAGAAACATTGGTAGAATTAGTGCAGGCTATGTACAAATACCTAATAACTCAAGTATGAACAGTATTCGGTCTCACAGAGGGGTTCCCAGTGGGAGTGGGTGTACATCAGGGTTCAGCTCTGATCCCACTGCTGTTCATACTGGTGATGGACTACATTAGCAAACAGCTTGGAGGGGACAGATCAACAAAGCTGTTGTATGCAGATGATGTGGCAGTACAGGCAGACTCTGAGCTAGAACTTCAGCAAAGGATAGGAGAATGGAATGGAAATCTGAAGGCACATGGGATGAAACTAAGCACAGATAAGATGGTGATAATGGCAGCAGATTGGGGAAATCAGAAGAAGCTGAGAACAGAGATAGAAGGGAAGATAGTGGAACAGGTAAACAGCTTCAAGTATCTGGGAGGGGTGGTTGAGGAGAAGGGTAGTCTGAATGAAGAGGTCAAAGCTAGAATCAAGGGGCTGTAGGAAACTGGCATAGAGTGTCAGATGTAGTCTATGACAGAAGAATGCCAAAGAAGCTGAAATGTAAGGTGTACAAGACAGTGGTGCGACCAGTACTACTGTATGGTACAGCAACCTGGGCAGTAAAGGCAGAACAGTTGAAGAAGCTAGAGGTGATGGAAATGAAGTGCTTGAGAAAGGTGGTAGGATGCACACTGTGGGACAGATGAAGAAATGAGGACATAAGAGAAGACGCAGCTCCAATTTCAGAAAAGATCAAAGAGAACAGATTATGGTGGTTTGGAGATGTGTAGAAAAGCAGAAGACAATCTGGTGAGGAAGATTTGGGACAGACAGGAAGAACGTAAGAAAAAGCGAGTACATCTCGCAAAGAGGTGGATGGAATGTGTGAAAGAAGATCTGCAATAGTCAGGCATGAGTGTTGAAGAAGGCAGGAGTGTGGCACTGAATTGAGAGAGTTGGCAGCAGGTAACACAATACCCCGACCCCATGTATAAAAAAATGGGAAAAGGGGTCTGATGATGATGATGAAGATGATGATGATGATGATGAAGATATGGAGTAAAACACTTGCTGCCATCATAGTCCCTCTTTTTGGTAGGGTTCAGCCAATGCACATTCCAGTCTAGCTGGCAATAATACATTTTTCAGCTGTTTGAAGGGTAGTTAAAATCACCCATTATAAGGAAGTTGTCATACTTTTACAAATCTGTCATAGTTATCTGGGGAATACAGAGTGTCATATATTAGGTTATAAGGTAGTAATTTGTTTTATTCAGGGCAGGTTGGAGCCAAAGTAGCTCATTTTGTAGATCTCTGGATATTTGTCTAAATGTGACATTGTTATTGACAAATAAACAGGCCCCTGCAGTTTCCCTCAGGTCTTAATGTATGATTGTAGCAGAACCCAAGTGTAAAGGGAATGATAGTTTTACTCTTAAACCAAGTATCAGTTACTATACAGACATAGATATGTTCAAAGTTCAGGAAGAGATTCAAGGTCAGGCAATTTATTATTATGATTTCTGGCACTGAATAGAATGACCTTAACGTAATTTAGATTTTAATTTAAATTTGAGTTGATTATCGATTTACTGTCAGCTAGTCTGGAACATCTATCAGCTGGAATATTTCTAAAAAATAGTATGGAGGCAGCAAATGCTTTAACCAATATGTGGAAGCCTTGAAATGAGAGCTGCAGGCCATCTCTACTGAAGCAAGCTGAACTATCAATTATGTTACACCATGCTAATGTATATTGGATCACACTTACTTCAATGACACCATCTACTAGCAGATTTGCCATGTATGGAGGCATCACTCTTGGTGAACGTAGGATTACACTCAGGACTAGTGTCTTACCTGCACTTGAAACATGCATACTAAAAACCAATATGTCTCTCTGCATATCCTTCAGGGTTGATCACCTCATGTCAATCACACAGGCATGGGCCACCACAAGGTCATATTTATGTTTGCCTGGTTTAAGGGACTGAAGGACCCTTGTAACACCATGCATTCTGGCACAGAAGAGACAACTAACTCTTCCCCAAGTCCTTGTTCAGCCTCCTAAGTACAGAGTCAGTGTAACTGATAAAGAAGCCATTGATTACTAGGACACTTCTAGATGTACTTGTCATTTTAATAATAGTACATGGTTTGTAGTCATCAGCCTGGTGATTATTTATTCCATACTGTGTAGATACTTACATCTGTCACACATTGTATCATGTAGGTCAAGTAGTAGTTCACGGTCTGTAAGGATTTGAAAGGTACTACATTGTCTGAGAACACCAAGTGCTATGAGACTGGCCCATTCCGTAGTTCTTACACTGCCTAAGAACACCAAGTGCTATGAGGCTGGCACATCTGGTAGTTCTTACACTGCCTAGGAACACCATGTGTTATCAGGCTGGGACATTTGGTAGCCCTTACACTGCCTAGAAACACCAAGTGCTATGAGGATGGCACATTTGGTAGTTCTTACACTGCCTAGGAGCACCAAGTGCTGTGAGGCTGGCACATTTGGTAGTTCTTACACTGCCTGGGAGCACCAAGTGCTATGAGGCTGGCACATTTGGTAGTTCTTACACTGCCTAGGAGCACCAAGTGCTTTAAGGCTGGCACATTTGGTAGTTCTTACACTGCCTAGGAGCACCCAGTGGTATGAGGCTGGCACATTTGGTAGTTTTTACACTGCCTAGGAGCACCAAGTGCTATGAGGATGATACATTTGGTAGTTCAAAGAAAACTAGTGCTATGAGGCTGGCACATTTGGTAGTTCTTACACTGCCTAGGAGCACCAAGTGCTATAAGGCTGGCACATTTGGTAGTTCTTATACTGCCTAGGAGCACCCAGTGTTATGAGGCTGGCACACACATTTGGTAGTTTTTACACTGCCTAGGAGCACCAAGTGCTATGAGGATGGCACATTTGGTAGTTCTAAGAACACTAGTGCTATGAGGCTGGCACATTTGATAGTTCTTACACTGCCTAGCAAAACCAAGTTCTATGAGGCTGGCACATTTAGTAGTTCTTACACTGCCTAGAAGCACCCAGTGGTATGAGGCTGGCACATTTGGTAGATTTTACACTGCCTAGGAGCACCAAGTGCTATGATGATGGCACATTTGGTAGTTCTAAGAACACTAGTGCTATGAGGCTGGCACATTTGGTAGTTCTTACACTGCCTAGCAACACCAAGTGCTATTAGGCTGGCACATTTGGTAGTTCTTACACTGCCTAGGCAGTGTAAGAACTACCAAGTGCTATGAGGCTGGCACATTTGGTAGTTCTTACACTGCCTAGGAACACCAAGTGTTATCAGGCTGGGACATTTGGTAGTTCTTACACTGTCTAGGAACACCAAGTGCTATGAGGCTGGCACATCTGGTAGTTCTTACACTGCCTGGGAGCACCAAGTGCTATGAGGCTGGCACATTTGGTAGTTCTTACACTGCCTAGGAGCACAAAGTGCTATAAGGCTGGCACATTTGGTAGTTCTTACACTGCCTAGGAGCACAAAGTGTTATGAGGCTGGCAAATTTGGTAGTTTTTACACTGCCTAGGAGCACCAAGTGCTATGAGGATGGCACATTTGGTAGTTCCTACACTGCCTAATAGCACCAAGTACTATAAGGCTGGCACATTTGGTAGTTCTTACACTGCCTAGGAGCACCCAGTGGTATGAGGCTGGCACATTTGTTAGTTTTTACACTGCCTAGGAGCACAAAGTGCTATAAGGCTGGCACATTTGGTAGTTCTTACACTGCCTAGGAGCACAAAGTGGTATGAGGCTGGCACATTTGGTAGTTTTTACACTGCCTAGGAGCACCAAGTGCTATGAGGATGGCACATTTGGTAGTTCTTACACTGCCTAGCAACACCAAGTGCTATGAGGCTGGCACATTTGGTAGTTCTTACACTGCCTAGGAACACCAAGTGTTATCAGGCTGGGACATTTGGTAGTTCTTACACTGCCTAGGAACACCAAGTGTTGTGAGGCTGGCACATTTGGTAGTTCTTACACTGCCTGGGAGCACCAAGTGCTATGAGGCTGGCTCATTTGGTAGTTCTTACACTGCCTAGGAGCACCAAGTGCTTTAAGGCTGGCACATTTGGTAGTTCTTACACTGCCTAGGAGCACCCAGTGGTATGAGGCTGGCACATTTGGTAGTTTTTACACTGCCTAGGAGCACCAAGTGCTATGAGGATGATACATTTGGTAGTTCAAAGAAAACTAGTGCTATGAGGCTGGCACATTTGGTAGTTCCTACACTGCCTAGGAGCACCAAGTGCTATAAGGCTGGCACATTTGGTAGTTCTTATACTGCCTAGGAGCACCCAGTGTTATGAGGCTGGCACACACATTTGGTAGTTTTTACACTGCCTAGGAGCACCTAGTGCTACGAGGATGGCACATTTGGTAGTTCTAAGAACACTAGTGCTATGAGGTTGGCACATTTGATAGTTCTTACACTGCCTAGCAACACCAAGTTCTATGAGGCTGGCACATTTGGTAGTTCTTACACTGCCTAGGAGCACCCAGTGGTATGAGGCTGGCACATTTGGTAGTTTTTACACTGCCTAGGAGCACCAAGTGCTATGATGATGGCATATTTGGTAGTTCTAAGAACACTAGTGCTATGAGGCTGGCACATTTGGTAGTTCTTACACTGCCTAGCAACACCAAGTGTTATGAGGCTGGCACATTTGGTAGTTCTTACACTGCCTAGGAACACCAAGTGTTATCAGGCTGGGACATTTGGTAGTTCTTACACTGTCTAGGAACACCAAGTGCTATGAGGCTGGCACATCTGGTAGTTCTTACACTGCCTGGGAGCACCAAGTGCTATGAGGCTGGCACATTTGTTAGTTCTTACACTGCCTAGGAGCACAAAGTGCTATAAGGCTGGCACATTTGGTAGTTCTTACACTGCCTAGGAGCACAAAGTGGTATGAGGCTGGCACATTTGGTAGTTTTTACACTGCCTAGGAGCACCAAGTGCTATGAGGATGGCACATTTGGTAGTTCCTACACTGCCTAGGAGCACCAAGTGCTATAAGGCTGGCACATTTGGTAGTTCTTACACTGCCTAGGAGCACCCAGTGGTATGAGGCTGGCACATTTGGTAGTTTTTACACTGCCTAGGAGCACCCAGTGCTATGAGGCTGGCACATCTGGTAGTTCTTACACTGCCTGGGAGCACCAAGTGCTATGAGTCTGGCACATTTGTTAGTTTTTACACTGCCTAGGAGCACCAAGTGTTATGAGGATGGCACATTTGGTAGTTCTAAGAACACTAGTGCTATGCGGCTGGCACATTTGGTAATTCTTACACTGCCTAGCAACACCAAGTGCTATGAGGCTGGCACATTTGGTAATTCTTGCACTGCCTAGCAACACCAAGTGCTATGAGGCTGGCACATTTGGTAGTTTCTACACTGCCTAGGAACACCAAATGCTATAAGGCTGGCACATTTGGTAGTTCTTACACTGCCTATGAGCACCCAGTAGTATGAGGCTGGCACATTTGGTAGTTTTTACACTGCCTAGGAGCACCAAGTGCTATGAGGATGGCACATTTGGTAGTTCTAAGAACACTAATGCTATGAGGCTGGCATATTTGGTAATTCTTACATTGCCTAGCAACACCAAGTGCTATGAGGCTGGCACATTTGGTAGTTCTTACACTGCCTAGGAACATCAAGTGTTATCAGGCTGGGACATTTGGTAGTTCCTACACTGCCTAGGAACACCAAGTGCTATGAGGCTGGCACATTTGGTAGTTCTTACACTACCTGGGAGCACCCAGTGCTATGAGGCTGGCACATTTGGTAGTTCTTATACTGCCTGGGAGCACCAAGGGCTATGAGGCTGGCACATTTGGTAGTTCTTACACTGCCTAGGAGCACCAAGTGCTATAAGGATGGTACATTTGGTAGTTCAAAGAAAACTAGTGCTATGAGGCTGGCACATTTGTAATTCTTACACTGCGTAGCAACACCAAGTGCTATGAGGCTGGCACATTTGGTAGTTCCTACACTGCCTAGGAGCACCAAGTGCTATAAGGCTGGCACATTTGGTAGTTCTTACACTGCCTAGGAGCACCCAGTGGTATGAGGCTGGCACATTTGGTAGTTTTTACACTGCCTAGGAGCACCAAGTGCTATGAGGATGGCACATTTGGTAGTTCTAAGAACACTAGTGCTATGAGGCTGGCACATTTGGTAGTTCTTACACTGCCTAGCAACACCAAGTGCTATGAGGGTAGCACATTTGGTAGTTTTTACACTGCCTAGGAACACCAAGTGTTATCAGGCTGGGACATTTGGTAGTTCTTACACTGCCTAGGAACACCAAGTGCTATGAGGCTGGCACATTTGGTAGTTCTTACACTGCCTGGGAGCACCGTGTGCTATGAGGCTGGCACCTTTGGTAGTTCTTACACTGCCTAGGAACACCAAGTGCTATGAGGCTGGCACATTTGGTAGTTCTTACACTGCCTAGGAGCACCAAGTGCTATAAGGCTGGCACATTTGGTAGCTCTTACACTGCCTAGGAGCACCCAGTGGTATGAGGCTGACACATTTGGTAGTTTTTACACTGCCTAGGAGCACCAAGTGCTATGAGGATGGCACATTTGGTAGTTCTAAGAACACTAGTGCTATGAGGATGGCACATTTGGTAGTTCTTACACTGCCTAGCAACACCAAGTGCTATGAGGCTGGCACATTTGGTAGTTCTTACACTGCCTAGGAACACCAAGTGCTATAAGGCTGGCACATTTGGTGGTTCTTACACTGCCTAAGAACACCAAGTGCTATAAGGCTGGCATATTTGGTAGTTCCTACACTGCCTAGGAACATCAATTGCTATGAGGATGGCAATAGAAGGGAAAGAAGTCTGCTGGTCATCCATATCATATAGGAGGGTCTAGGTGTCACAAGGATAAATGCTTCACTATATAGTTAGAGTATTAGTCAGTGGTTAAGAGGTACAAACAGTTTAAGTGCATGAAGTCAGAATAACCAAGATAGTAGCAATGGCAGTAGTAAACAACTGGCCTTCCAGAAGTTTTATTAAGCATGATGAGAACTTAAGTGAAAGAGGTCAGAGTAATAAATGTAGTAGCAATAGCAGAATGGCGGTGGTAACTAAATAACAAACACAGAAGTAGTTCAAGCAACAAACAAGAGCAAACTGATAGTAGTAAGTCTGAGAGAGTAGCGCAGCTGCAACAGGACACTAGAAACATGGTAGATATGTCCTGTAGTACTCAGGTAGTCCAATGAGTTTCAGTACATTATGCACAGCTGATATTAGACTATGCTACAAAATTTACAGAAGTTACCCCATTATGTAAGACTAATGTTATGGTTATTACTAAAGATCTGGTGCTGTTATTTTCCAGAGTGAGCCATTTGCTGACCAGCCCCATACTTTTGTCTGCATTAGAATAAATAAAACAAGCAGACTGGACTGTGAATGCTAAAGTGAATAAGTTGGACGTGGTCTAAACCAAATGTCTGGGATACCTTAAAGGGTGAGGGGTGGTAAAACCAGTGCTAGAAATGATAGATGATATAAAAACAAATCTGTACCCTTAAATGAAGGAAGTTTTTCATTGGACTACCTGAGTACTACAGAAAATATCTACCAAACAGTGCAACCACAACCTGTTGTTTGACAGATCTCACAAGAGGAAATGTCTCTGTCAAAGTGCAATGACCCATAGAGGCAGATACTGCATTTAATGAACCAAAAAGAATATTATGTCATGAACAAGTGTTAGCAAGTCTTGATTATAATAAGGAATGTACTTTTCATTTAGATGCATTAAAGTTAGGTATGGGAGACGTACTGTCCAGGGATATTTAGGGTGAGGAAAATCTTGTGTCCTATATTATTCAGAAATTAAACAATATCGTAAAGAGATATTCAGCCATAGAAGGGCAGTGCTTGGCTGTGCAGTGGGGCTTTTTGCTGATCCAAGTATTCTCTGTTAGGTACATACCTTTATCTGGTGATCAGGCATGCCACAATACAATAGCTGAATACACAGCAGGATGTTAATACAAAATTACGCCTCTGGCCAGAATCCCTACAACCCTTCCAGTTTAGTGTCGATTGTAAATTCAGGATGGATAATAAGAATACTGAGGGGTTACAAGGGATAACAAGAATACTGAGGGGTTACAAGGGATAATAAGAATACTGAGGGGTTACAAGGGATAATAAGAATACTGAGGGGTTACAAGGGATAATAAGAATACTGAGGGGTTACAGGGGATAATAAGAATACTGAGGGGTTACAGGGGATAATAAGAATACTGAGGGGTTACAGGGGATAATAAGAATACTGAGGGGTTACAAGGGATAATAAGAATACTGAGGGGTTACAAGGGATAACAAGAATACTGAGGGGTTACAAGGGATAATAAGAATACTGAGGGGTTACAAGGGATAACAAGAATACTGAGGGGTTACAAGGGATAACAAGAATACTGAGGGGTTACAAGGGATAACAAGAATACTGAGGGGTTACAAGGGATAACAAGAATACTGAGGGGTTACAAGGGATAATAAGAATACTGAGGGGTTACAAGGGATAACAAGAATACTGAGGGGTTACAAGGGATAACAAGAATACTGAGGGGTTACAAGGGATAACAAGAATAGTGAGGGGTTACAAGGGATAATAAGAATACTGAGGGGTTACAAGGGATAACAAGATTACTGAGGGGTTACAAGGGATAATAAGAATACTGAGGGGTTACAAGGGATAACAAGAATACTGAGGGGTTACAAGGGATAATAAGAATACTGAGGGGTTACAAGGGATAATAAAAATACTGAGGGGTTACAAGGGATAATAAGAATACTGAGGGGTTGCAAGGGATAATAAGAATACTGAGGGGTTACAAGGGATAATAAGAATACTGAGGGGTTACAAGGGATAATAAGAATACTGAGGGGTTACAAGGGATAATAAGAATACTGAGGGGTTGCAAGGGATAATAAGAATACTGAGGGGTTACAAGGGATAATAAGAATACTGAGGGGTTACAAGGGATAATAAGAATACTGAGGGGTTACAGGGGATAATAAGAATACTGAGGGGTTACAGGGGATAATAAGAATACTGAGGGGTTACAGGGGATAATAAGAATACTGAGGGGTTACAAGGGATAATAAGAATACTGAGGGGTTACAAGGGATAACAAGAATACTGAGGGTTACAAGGGATAATAAGAATACTGAGGGTTACAAGGGATAACAAGAATACTGAGGGGTTACAAGGGATAACAAGAATACTGAGGGGTTACAAAGGATAACAAGAATACTGAGGGGTTACAAGGGATAATAAGAATACTGAGGGGTTACAGGGGATAACAAGAATACTGAGGGGTTACAAGGGATAACAAGAATACTGAGGGGTTACAAGGGATAACAAGAATAGTGAGGGGTTACAAGGGATAATAAGAATACTGAGGGGTTACAAGGGATAACAAGATTACTGAGGGGTTACAAGGGATAATAAGAATACTGAGGGGTTACAAGGGATAATAAGAATACTGAGGGGTCACAAGGGATAACAAGAATACTGAGGGGTTACAAGGGATAATAAGAATACTGAGGGGTTACAAGGGATAATAAGAATACTGAGGGGTTACAAGGGATAATAAGAATACTGAGGGGTTGCAAGGGATAATAAGAATACTGAGGGGTTACAAGGGATAATAAGAATACTGAGGGGTTACAAGGGATAATAAGAATACTGAGGGGTTACAAGGGATAATAAGAATACTGAGGGGTTACAAGGGATAACAAGAATACTGAGGGGTTACAAGGGGTAATAAGAATACTGAGGGGTTGCAAGGGATAATAAGAATACTGAGGGGTTACAAGGGATAATAAGAATACTGAGGGGTTACAAGGGATAATAAGAATACTGAGGGGCTACAAGGGATAATAAGAATACTGAGGGGTTACAAGGAATAATAAGAATACTGAGGGGTTACAAGGGATAATAAGAATACTGAGGGGTTACAAGGTCTTACAATTCATCTCATCACTGTCAGTCAGACAATTGCCTGAACTTCAGAAATTCTCTTAAAGCCCAATTGGAACTAAGCCAAGTGCCACAGTTTTCCTAATGGCGATATAACCTAATTCTAAAAACTAACCATCGCTTGTCTGTACTTCTCCCTGTTCAGCATCTACTATAACTGTACCCCTTGCTGTAATAGCCTGCTCTTACCACATCTCACACTTTACTGATTACCAGTTTCTTAATTTCCTCTTCTTTCCCAATGAGTCCCCTTTTATCATCTCTGTCCTTCCTCATCTTCTGTCTTTTTCATTCATTCTTCTCCAGTTGCTGATCTCAGTCAGCCTATTTTAGATTTATATGAGTTGCAATTCAGTCAAGACAAAAGATCATGTTCACCTTGCCAACGTCCACCCTTACACTGTATTTCACCTTTTCAAATAGACAGTGCAGTGGTACAATGGTAGAGTTGTCGCCTCACAGCAAGAGGTTCTCTGGTTTGATTCTTGGCTGGGATGCTTTCTGTGTAGAATCTGCATGTCCTTCCTGCATTGGTGTGGGTTTCCTCCAGGTGCTTCAGCTTCCTTGCACGTTAGAAAGACATACATCTAGAGCATTTCTCCCTGAGCCTCTGCTGAAAATTGGCATTGGTCCAAGTCGGACTTTCCCTTTTTATAGATGTTAAATAAAAAATAAAAATAAAAAAGGCAGAGCAGATCAGTTCAGTGGCAAATTTATATTAACACACCCAATCATTCAGGCTAGATTTGAAAAAATGTTAGGATACTATGTTGTTTAACTTGCAGGGAAAGTCTGTTGTAGAGGTGTGGTATGCATTGAGTGATAATGTTATCTCTCCATATTGTTTTATTTATCTGACAATGGGGATTTAGGACTCTTGGTCCAGAACTGGTGGAGTTCCCTAATGGCTCAGATAAGAACCTATAAGACACAGAATAAAGGACCAGCTTTTTCAAAGCCTTTATTGGTCATTAGACCAGCAATACTCTTAGTTAGGATACTCTGAGGTTTTTCTATTTGCTTAATATGTCTGTGCAGGTGCATCCCAAAAGGGTGTTGTAGTCTATAACAGGTCTAATTAGATAGTACACAAGGGTAAGATAACTAGTCTATAATAAGTCTAATTAGATAGTACACAAGGGTATGATAACTAGTCTGTAAATGGTCTAATTAGAGAGTACACTAGGGTATGATAAGTCTATAATAAGTTTAGGACTACACTAGGGTGTGATAATTAGTCTATAATAGGTCTAATTAGAGAGTATAGTAGGGTATGATAACTAGTCTATAATACGTCTAATTAGAGGGTATACTAGGGTATGATAACTAGTCTATAATAGGTCTGCTTAGCTAGTACACTAGGGTATAACTAGTCTATAATAGGTCTAATTAGATAGTACACTAGAGTATGATAACTAGTCTATAGTAGGTCTAATTAGATAGTACACTAGGGTATGATAACTAGTCTATAATAGGTCTGCTTAGGTAGTACACTAGAGTATGATAACTAGTCTATAGTAGGTCTAATTAGATAGTACACTAGGGTATGATAACTAGTCTATAATAGGTCTGCTTAGGTAGTACACTGGGGTATGATAACTTCTTTTTACCTGGATGACATGCCTTTATAAACGGGTTGTTTTACCTGGAATATTTTTGACTACTTTAGCTACATGATGAACAAAGGGGGGGAGGGATTATTGATCCAGGTACCGACCCAAAACCACAGTATCATTTTGAGTGGAGTATTGACTATCAACCAGTTGATATACTTTCTCAGAAGGGTAACGTGTTTGATTATCTTTCAATTTGTTTGTGTGATGTACAGAAACATGCACAATCTTATCTTGTATATGAAAATATATTTGTTATTTAATTTGTTGATGTGTTGTTTCATCACACATGAACTGAAACTGGTCCATTTGGATCAGTACTTTACCCCAGTTTACATTTTTAAATAATTAGTCTACACTTTTAAATAATTAAATAAGCCTTTATCTGTATAAATGCAATAGTTTTGACATCTAGTATGTGAAAAAGGTAGAATTTGTATTTAAATGTATCTCAGCTTGTTGTGTTCTCATGAAGATTAGCCAGACAGTTATTGCATCAGTTACTGGAGCCTAAACTAAAATTTCCACTCCATACAAGCTCTTCTGCCCCTGGAGGATGTTGACATCTGTGTAGTGGCTAAGACATGGTTTAAAATGGCAGAGAGCACTCTAGCTGTGCAGGGCTATAATGTCTTCCACATACTTAGATCACCTACTGCACAGGAGGGGAAAAGGTGGATGTGTCTCAATCTTCATCCAGAGGAGATTCATATTTATTTATTTATTTATTTGTTTATTTATTTATTTATTTTTGATGACTGGGGAAGTCCACTAGCCCAGAAGAGCCCATTTTCAGTGGAGGTCTGGGGAGAAAAGCTCCAAAACATATTACAGTTACATTTAAATTTACAAATTGCAAGTTACAAAGAAAAGAGCAAAGGTTATACATTTCAGTTACATATTGCAAGTTACTAGGAGGAACACAACATGTAACTGTGCAGAACAAGTTAAAGACATTTCAGAGTGTGTAATACAGTATGTTAAAAGTTTGAGTGAGTTAAACATTTTAAATATATAGTAACTAGCTTATAATGGTAGGTAGAAGTGATCAGATACAGTGTGTCATTTGTGGCAGGAGAACTCTATGCAAGTTGAGATACAGCTACTCTTTCTTTTAGTTTAGGTGGTCTATAATGCATGCAGAGAATACCAGAAGAGGGTATGTAGAATAGCATGGAAGATGGGCAGCCCAAGGCAGCAGTGAGAAACTTTTGGAGTTGTGGAGAAAGAGAGCGGGTGGAGAGGAGATTATGTTGGAGTGTGGCATGGGCATTCCCATTTGGATAATAGATGAGATAGTAGCTGGGTTTTGAAACTGTCATGCTTGGGAAGGCTGTAAAGGGGGGGGGATTCCATTTTTTGGCTATGGAGTAGGAGAGAAGTAGCTGGCCAGGAGGATGAGATGGTTTATGGACTTGAAGGAGATTTTGGTTTGTGGATCTGAGTTGGTGGTTGGGTTTATAGGGCTTTAAGGACGTAGCTAGAGAAGGGCAATTTGCTGCTCTGAAGATAAGTTTGTGGGTAGTGGGCAGTTGTAGGTAACTAAGGTAGTTGGGGAATTCAAGACAATTGAGGGCAAGGAGGGAGTGCTAGTGGTGGGAAGAGTTTTTAGAACTGGTTGCAAATTTGCAGATTTTCTGGTAGCAGGATTCAAGTTTGTTTCTTAAGCTGATGTGTATGTTTGTGAACAGGGGGCACCATACATCAGGGAGGGGAGCAAGAAAGTAGATGCTAGGGTTTGACAGGTAGAGGGGTAGAGGAAGTGGTCATGTCTATAGAAAAGACCTAACTTTTGGTGAGTTTTTTTTGATTGCGGAGTGGTTGTGTGTGTCAAATTTTAGTTCTTCATCCATGATGATACTGAGAAGTTTAGTAGTGGGGACTATTTCAAGGGAAGTGTTGTTCTGGCTTTGTATGGTGAATGACATTTTATCAATAGCTGAGTTTTTGCTGGGGCAGAAGATCATTAGTTTTGTTTTATTTGCATTCAGGGCTAGGTGATTGGATTGCATCCAGATTTCTGCTTTGAAGAAGGCTAATTGTGTTTTTACTAGAAGCTTGGAGGGTGAGAAAGCTGAGCAGATGATGGTCGCGTCATCTGCATATTGTATGACAGATGAGTCTGGGACAGAGTGATGAAGGTTGTTAATAAATAGGTTAAAGAGTAGCAGGCCAAGAACAGAGCCTTGAGGGACACCTGTGGGTGTAGGAAGGAAGGCGAAGGTGGATGTTTTCCATTGGACTGCTTGTTGGCGGTTGGACAGGTAGCTGGAAAACCAATCTAGAGAGGGGGTAGAGAGGTGTAGAGTAGAGAGTTGTGATATGAGAAGGTGTGGGAGATGGTGTCAAAGTCTTTTGACAAATCAAGGAATAATGTAGATACAAATCTGCCTGAGTCATGTTCTTGGTTGATGGTTTCTAGAAAGGAAAGAAAGGCAGTCGTGGTGGAGTGACCAGGACAGAAACCATGATGGGGAGGGGAGAGATTGTTTTGGGTAAGGTACATCATTAGTTGTGCTTGGATGGTTTTCTCAAGAAGAGGGGAAAGGATGGCAATGGCCCTGAAGTTGGTGGTGTC
The DNA here is from genome assembly GCF_019279795.1 of Protopterus annectens. Classification (NCBI taxonomy): domain Eukaryota; kingdom Metazoa; phylum Chordata; order Ceratodontiformes; family Protopteridae; genus Protopterus; species Protopterus annectens. The sequence goes on along the minus strand of NC_056748.1, from coordinate 155,220,953 downwards.
AGTATTATTAACGCCTTTGTGGAGGCAGATGATGTGGGTGTGGCACCAGATGGAAGGGACATATGATTCTTGTATAGATCTATTTATAAGTATGGAGATGAGGAAGGCAATGCTGTCTGCAGATAGTTTGAGAAATGTGTGAGGAAGAGTGTCGGGTGCATTGCAGCAGGGTTTGAGTTTGAGGAGGAGTCCTTTTTATCGTGCTTGTGGGAATGGGCTTAAGGAAGAAGGGTGAGGAGGGGTTTAACTGGGAGTAGAGGGGGGTTTTTGGAGTGAGATGTTGTGATTAGGGGAGGGGGGTGGGAAGGAGTTGGATAGTTGCTGAAGCAGCGTATCAAGGCTGGTAAAGCAGTATGATGCACTAGACCTTCTTCATGTCCTAATAACCATCAGAAAGGTCCCATGTCATACATTAACTAGCTATAGAACTGTCTATGACCAAAGAAATGCACACTGCTTATCTAAGAATCACTCACTACTAAACCTAATACCATTTTCCTAGGTGATCTAAACTATTCAACTATAGACTGGGAAACCTACACCACCACTAGTGCACTAGTGCAGAGATTCCTGGACTTTGTCAATGCAAATGCCCTGAACAATTAGTCAGAGTACCCACTAGGGGGAATAACATTTTGGATTTTGCCCTGAGTAATATGGGAACATTTTGCACCATTCTTGGCATTTCATCGTCACTTATTTCTCAATGCAGCCTCCACCACCTAGTATAGCTGCTGCTGGGCCAAGCCAGACAGTTGGATCAGGCTAAATGCTGGTAAGGGGCAGGACCCCCTTCTAACAACTCACTCACAGCCTTGGCTTCTTCATGTTTGACAGTAGTAATATCAGAAAGGGCAAGTGAAGCAGCAACTGAGCAAATCTGTTCATATGGAGCTTTTAAATCTGTCATATGTTTCATAGTGGCTCAGTTTGTGGCATTTGAACTGGTCATGAAAGACAAGAGCATAATCTTGCTCTCCTTAATGTTCCATGGAGGGTGTCGTCTGACAAGAATTAGAGACAATGTCATACTTCCCCACCTCTCCTCTGAATATAGGGTCCCTTACATAGTAGGTCATGTAGGTTTGGAAAGTTACACTGGAGAGTTTGGCAGCAGCATTATGAAAAATGTCAGCATTTCTTGGACTTACAGTAATAGGATCATAGCAGCTTACTAGGCTAATGGCCCTGGGGCCCTTACAACTCTAGCCAAGAGTTTATCCCAGTACTGAGAAGTTACACAGTAGTTGGTAGGTGTGGCTAAGCTGTATTTCTATACCTTTTTAAGAATGTACACTCATGGATGGGAAATCACATTGCAGAAAAGTTAGGCATATGTCTGTCTGCATTTGTATATTGTACATAAAACATACTGGAAATAGCACAACTCAAGACATCAGGACAATCTGCCTCTTTACATGTCTGTCATTGCCTATGACATGGGCATGGCAGTTCCATGCCTACACTTGAGGACCTCAATGATATTATAGGTTCATAGGTTCATAGGTGTGCACTAGGTTAATGGCCCTGGAGCTTTTACAAACCTAGCCCATAGGATTATCCTGGCATCGTGCCACCCAACCTTAGTTCCTAGTGCCTCTGTCAAGTAGATCCACTGGAGTGATCCCTGGTGTGAATTTTCTATTTCCCATTCACTCATCAAGATTTCTCTTGAAGAGGACCAGTGAGGCACTCTGCTTGACATGTATGGGAAGTCTATTCCATAGCATAGGCAGTCTCTGGGTTATGAACCTGTCCATCCAGCATGTTCTTTTGATTAGGGTAATGAGGTTGAGGTCTCTGGAGTGTGTGGTGTTGAGGGATTGGGATTTCTTTAGATGTAGCATTTCTAACAGAGCTCGGTCAGACATGGCTTTGTAAGTCAAGCAGAGATCGCCTCTAAGTAGGCAATATGAGACAGAGAATAGTTGGAGTTTTTGAGTCTGTCCATTACAGACACGTGTTTAAGGCCTAGGATCCTCTTTATGAGGTACTTTTGCAGCCTCTCCAGTTGTTGCAGATGTCTAGTGAGCTACATGCCAAATGGGGCATTATACTCAATGATTGGCCTAATGAGGGAAGAGTAGAGGTAGACAATGACCTCTTTCTTCCTGGATGCAAAACCCTTAGTAATGAGATGTGCCACATAGAAGGACTTTCTGACCACAGTGACAACATGGTGGCCAAAAGAGAGGTTGCTGTCATCCTGTGTTCCCATATCTCTTATAATGCCTTCTGTGTTCAGTAGACTACCATTAATGTGGTAATTCAAGGGAACCAGGTTTTTCTCAAAGGGGATGAAGACACATTTTTTGGCATTGAGCTTAAGGCCATGGTTCTGACACCGGTCATTAGGCTCATTGAGGCCTTTCTGTAGGATGTCAACATCACTTGGGGAGTTAATAATAGCTCCCAACATGCAACCGTCTGTGAACTTTGTCAGCCAGAGTCCCTTCATGTTGGCCTGGACTTCAGAGAAGTAGATACCAAACAGTATAGGACCCAGGACCAAACCCTGTGGGACTCCACTCGTGACTGGTTGCCAGTCTGACTTGGTATCAGCTACTTTCACACTGTGAATTCTATCTGTGAGCCAGTTTACAACCCACCTAGTGATATAGGGGTTGATGCCTAGCTTAGTAAGTTTTTCTAGGATTCGTGACTGGGCAATGGTATCAAAGGCTTTGGCCAGATCAAGGTAGGCTGTATGAACCACCTCACCTTCATTCACAGCTCTGGTGACTGACTCAAAAAAGTAGACTAAGTTGAGTAGGCATGATCTACACTTCACAAAACCACACTGTGTAGGATCTAGAGTTTGGAGATTCCCTATATCCTTGTTTATTAGGTCCATGATGATGCGTTCCATAGCTTTGCATATTAGACTCATCAGGCTAATGGGACAATAGTTCACAGGGTCTGTAGTCACTCCTTCTTTGTCGAGAGGGAGGAGAGGCTGTGATTGAACAGGGCACACAGGTGAGGTGCCAGTCCACTCTGTAATTTATGTAGAACACAGCCAGGGATACTGCCAGCTCCCATAGAAGCTGAATTTTTGGCCTTGGACAGTGCTGTTTTAACCTGTGCAGCAGTAATACTGGGTACCTGGCAATCTACTGGTAATGTGATTGGTCCTTTGGGGGGAGAGATGTGTAAAGTTAGCACTGAATCTGTCGGCCAGTATATTGGCAATCTCTGTTGGCTCTGTATAAGAGGTACCATTGTGTAGTAGTTCAGAGAAAATCTGGGTATTGCCATGGAGATTCTTTACATAACTATAAAAGGCCTTGTAGTTGTCTTTACTATCTGCAGAAATTCTGTTTTCATAGCTAGCTTTAGAGGATTTGATGAGGAATCTCAACCTTTTGTTGAGGCTGATAAGAGAGTTTTTCCAGTCTTGGGATTTCACCTTATTCTGCATCAGTTTCCTCCTTCTGTTGTAGAGTTTATTTATGGCGGGGAACCACCAGATTGGCTTCTTTGTTTTTTTTGAGGAGAGCACCTTAGTTCTATTAGGTATGGCAAGATCCATGCATTTGTGTAAGTGTTTGTACAGAGCATGATTTGGCAGTCATGCAACTGTTCTCCATTTGCATGGGTGCCATGAAGCTAGCCACCTCTGTTTTTAGGAGCCCAAAGTTAGCTTTGGAGAAGTTTTTCATGGTGGTTACCTTTGTTGGGGGGGTGGGAGGGATGTGGATTTCTAAGGTGATTAGTTTGTGATCGAATCTAACCAGGGAGGAGTTGACTATTGATGTAGAGCAACCGTCGCCCATGTTAGTAATGACAAGGTCAAGGATGTTGCTTCCTGTAGTGGGGGTAAGAACAAGCTGGTCCAGGGCACTGGAATTAATGAATTCCAGAAAGCGTTGGGCAAGTGTATTGGTACATGAGTAGTTTTCCCAGTTAATGGAGGGGTAGCTGATGTCACCAAGTATGAGAGTGTTAGGTTGGACCCTAATATTCTCCAAGATGCTTAGGAATGTGGAGTGTGAATCTTAGGACATAGTTGGGGACCTATAGCAGGCTACAACCTGAATCACTGTCTTACCCAGTGTTAGCTGCACCTGAAGTAACTCAGATGCATTATGTTGGGCTACCAGTCTGGAGGTGTGCGCATCCCTTATGAATATGGAAACATCACCACCTTTGGAGCTTCAGTCCAAGTTCTGGGGCCAAAAGGTGTGGAATGAGTTATAGTGTGGTAATGTAGGGGTGCTTTCTGCTGCCTTGAACCAGGTCTCTATTACAGCACAAATGTCAATGTTCTCCATTTTAAGGAGTACTTTGAGTGAGTGCATTCTGAGATTTAGACTTCTAGCATTGAGCAGCATGACCCTCAGATTGCATTTGTTTGTAGCTGTTATGGTGGTAATTTGGTCTTTGGAACACCGCCTAAAAAAGGCACTATAGGGGTGGCAAGAGCCTTGGCCAGTATCCGGAAGCCCAGGAATGACAGATGCAGGTCAGCTCTGGCAAAGCATCGAGGTCTGTCAATCATGTCATCCCAGGCAGATACTGGATCCCCTTAGAATGACACCAGAAACTTAGCCAATTGTTGAAATCAGTCATTTTCTGTTTGTACTGTGGTATCATTCTGGGTGATGGTAGGATGCTGCTCAGGGCTAGGGTCATACTCACCTGGGCTACATAATCTGAGAGCTCCTCCATGTCTCTTTTCATGTAGTCAACCAAGGAACCAAAAACAACTTGAAAAATCCAACGAAGGCTCGAAGCTCAACCAAAACAAGTTTATTGAATAACAAATACACAGGTTCTCCAACACTGACCTAGGTTTCGTCCCAGATGGACTTCATCAGAGTGTGTTGAACCTACTGAAATATATATCATAACACCAATTAATCAATTATCCAATAAAAATAAATAAAATAATTAAAAATTGAACAAGGTTAAAAAATCCCATGCAGCTCATAAAAAATTACCAAATTCAGCATAATGAAATGTTGAAAGTGTTATGTATATAACTAAACACCATAAATTATAATAAAACACTTTATGTAATACCAGTTGAAATACAATGAATTAAAATAAATTCATATGTAAAATGAATCTAATATTGAAGAAACAGTTATAATTAATTGTAAAAAGATATCATATATTTTTACCTCAACAAAGGTGTCAAATATTTTTACCTAAAAAAATGTAAGTGCCAGCATAAAACAGATGGACATCACCTCCTAGTATATCACCCTATTATGCTTTTAAGCCTCAAATAGGGTTTGATAGAAATAAATTCATTTAAGCCCGGATGGTGATGAGCATTTAATAACATCTGCCATTTAAGTTTACTTACATCTAAATGGTAATCAGTCAGCTTTCCTTGTTGATCCTTTGCCAATTGCTCTATAATACAGAATGAAAATTTATGATCATTATGTGCTATAATATGTCGGGCTAAGGCATTCGTGGACCTTTTATGTTGGATATCTAAGACGTGCTCCTTGATTCTTTCCCTAAATTTTCTGCACGTCTTGCCTACATAGAATGCCGTACATGACCGACATTTAGCAAGATATATGACATTGGAAGAATGACAATTAAAATTACCCCCAATATTTATGTGTATATTATTGATGGTTATCTTACTTACTGTTGGTAAAATGAACGCACATGTTGAGCATCTACCACACTTAAAGTTACCTTTAATTTTACGTGTAGTATTGTCCCTTAATGTGCTGCCTCTCTCAAATATCTGTTTAAGTGCCCTGTCCTTACGAAAAACAAACTTAGGTTTACATGTGGCAAAACCATGAAATTCCTTCAATCTAATGAAAGACCTCCAATTCTTTTCTATAATCTTAATTATGTCTTCGGTATCGGCATCGAATGTGAGAACAAACAAAAAATGTTCATCGCATATGTCGTACCTCTTTTTATCTTGGAGGTTCTCATTAAAAAGATCTTGCATACTCTTAAGTATGGGTTGAATATATCCACCATCTCTTTTAAACTGTATTTCCTTCCTAACTTAATCACATAAGGACTTAGGATAACCCCTGTTTGTAAAAAGTTTGACCATAAATTCTAGTTCTACCTCAAAATCCAACTCTTCACTGACCATACGGGCTGCCCTGACCATTTGACCTTAAATAATGGCTCTTTTTTGATGTTCCGGGTGCCAACTATCGTAATGCAGATAAGAGTTGGAAAATGTAGACTTCCTGAATATTTTTGATGTAAGAAGAGTATTTTCTCTATTATAAGTCAAACAAATATCCAAGTAGGTGATTCTTTCCTCATTAATTTCATAGGTAAATTTCAAAAACCAAACAGTTTGATTAATATATCTGATGAAAGTATCCAAGATAATCTTATCACCATGCCACACAATGAATATATCGTCCAAATAACGCATGTATATCTTAATATATGGACTGTATTCACTATTGAGGACAAAATTAGTCTCCCAAAATGCCATAATATAATTAGCATAAATGGGGGCACATGCTGCCCCCATTGCCACACCTTTACAATGACGGAAATTGTGACCTTCAAAAAACAGGAAATTGTTACGCAATACTAACTCCATAAGTCTCACATAGGTGTTAATCTGTTCCTGATCATAAACACCACTGGCAAAAAGTTGTTCTTCCAGCCAAACAAGGCCTACTTCATGTGGGATAATGGTAAACCAGTTGACCACATCAATAGTCACAAAGAATATACCATCCTGGATATCAAGTTTTTTAACTTTATCTAAAAAATGCCAGGAATCTTTAGTGATGTGTGGAAAACTGTTTAAACCTGTTTTTAATTTTGAATCCAGAAACTGACTGATAAAAGAGACCTTGCTTCTTTTACCGTCTACAATCGGTCTAAACCGAACATTGTTAAGACCTTTATGGATTTTTGGAATTCCGAAAATCCCACTCACAACCGGAAATTTATTGGACATATATTCATATTCATCTTCATTGATTTCCCCTTGTAATAACATGTCTTCAAGAACTAATTCAATGTTTTTATATGCTATATGGATTTCGTTAGTGCTCACCTCTGTATAATTGTCATCCATAAGCATAGTGAGCATTTCATTAACGTAATCAAATTTGTCTATTATAACAACTCCGTTGCCCTTATCGGGCTTCATTACACGGATATTTTTATTAGAACAAATATGACAGATACTATCAATATTTTCTTGTGTTAAATTTCCTTGTTGTTTCGTTGAGCTGGACCTATAATGCTCCCTAATGTCCTGCTCACATAAATTTTCAAATAACTGTACAATGTTATTATAGGGTGGATTAAAATAACTCGGCTTATGCAAGTTTCCTACACTCAAGGTGCGCTCACTGCTATTCTGAAATCCAAAATAAGCCAACAAATTAATTTTTCGAGTAAATAACTTTAAATCTATAAGCGTTTCTACTATTCTGCCATTTCTACATGGTACAAAATTGAAGCCTTTCGATAATAATTCAGCATGCTGCGTGTCAAAAACTACACTAGAATAATTGTATAATTTAAAATCTTGTGCATTATTATATAAAATTACTGGATTGGATAAGGAAGTTGATGTGTAAATATCTGCAACTTGCCCATGTGTTAAATTATCTGCCATGGGCTGTTTATCAATCACTACTGCTTTAATGCCATCAGAAACATTAAATTGCGTTGCCTCCAAGATAAAAAAAGGTACGACATATGCGATGAACATTTTTTGTTTGTTCTCACATTCAATGCCGATACCGAAGACATAATTAAGATTATAGAAAAGAATTGGAGGTCTTTCATTAGATTGAAGGAATTTCATGGTTTTGCCACATGTAAACCTAAGTTTGTTTTTCATAAGGACAGGGCACTTAAACAGATATTTGAGAGAGGCAGCACATTAAGGGACAATACTACACATAAAATTAAAGGTAACTTTAAGTGTGGTAGATGCTCAACATGTGCGTTCATTTTGCCAACAGTAAGTAAGATAACCATCAATAATATACACATAAATATTGGGGGTAATTTTAATTGTCATTCTTCCAATGTCATATATCTTGCTAAATGTCGGTCATGTATGGCATTCTATGTGGGCAAGACGTGCAGAAAATTTAGGGAAAGAATCAAGGAGCACATCTTAGATATCCAACATAAAAGGTCCACGAATGCCTTAGCCCGACATATTATAGCACATAATGATCATAAATTTTCATTCTGTATTATAGAGCAATTGGCAAAGGATCAACAAGGAAAGCTGACTGATTACCATTTAGATGTAAGTGAACTTAAATGGCAGATGTTATTAAATGCTCATCACCATCCGGTCTTAAATGAATTTATTTCTATCAAACCCTATTTGAGGCTTAAAAACATAATAGGGTGATATACTAGGAGGTGATGTCCATCTGTTTTATGCTGGCACTTACATTTTTTAGGTAAAAATATTTGACACCTTTGTTGAGGTAAAAATATATGATCTCTTTTTACAATTAATTATAACTGTTTCTTCAATATTAGATTCATTTTACATATGAATTTATTTTAATTCATTGTATTTCAACTAGTATTACATAAAGTGTTTTATTATAATTTATGGTGTTTAGTTATATACATAACACTTTCAACATTTCATTATGCTGAATTTGGTAATTTTTTATGAGCTGCATGGGATTTTTTAACCTTGTTCAATTTTTAATTATTTTATTTATTTTTATTGGATAATTGATTAATTGGTGTTATCATATATATTTCAGTAGGTTCAACACACTCTGATGAAGTCCATCTGGGACGAAACCTAGGTCAGTGTTGGAGAACCTGTGTATTTGTTATTCAATAAACTTGTTTTGGTTGAGCTTCGAGCCTTCGTGGGATTTTTCAAGTTCTTTTCATGTAGACCAGGGAGGTACGTCTCAGGTCATTCATACCCACATGTACAATGACAGAGACATATTTGTACCTATTGTCGAGGGACCTGAGTGCGTGCAGTATGTGGCAGATCCTGGTGCCTGACAGGCAGCTGACTGTTACTTTCTCCTTATTCACCCTAGTGAGTGGGACATCAGTGTGCCTCACTATCAAGTCACCTATGACTAGTGTGTTGGGCATGGTGTTTTGCCTCAGGGGCTTTGGTTGAGTGGTACACTATTTAGGAGAGTTATGTGTCTCGTGATTAGTGTTGCGTTGTGGTGGTTGAGTGCATTTCTGCCTTAGAGGTCTCTGCTGTTTGGTTAGATTTTTATTGAGAGCCTCCAGAAAGGTGGGTGTGTGATTTGCGTTTTTATGTGAAGGCAATGCTGGTATGTGTTCTGGAGGACTATGTGTTCCATGTGGTGTGGTGCAAATGATGACCATCTCTTGACCAGCTATTCCAGTCTTGGCTGGAGAGTGCATGGCTTCCAGTTTGGATATATAAGTGCATCGCTCACAAGTCTGAGTGTTGGGGGGTAAGAGGAGTGGGTAGTCAGCGGACATGAGGCAGTTGCTACATTGCCTCAGGATGCCCAAGTTCACCAGGTTAATAGGAGAAAGTACAGGGAACTGATCTTTAGACATGCCTGGAGGGGTGGGCATTATGTTCTGGAGCTGTTTCATTGTAGACCATTTAGTGCTTGTAGCACTTTTGTGTACTACAATATATGCTACAAGAAGTCTGGTAAAGTGCTAAGCTAACAAGCTAGTAAACGTGCAGGAGAGGAGAGAACTAGCAGATCTAAGGGAAAATTTGAATAGCAAACTTTGGCATTGCTCAGAAGTTGACAAACAGTCCTGGATATAGCAAATCTGTATCTGGACTAGGTTAGTTACAGTAAAGGTGGGAAACAAGTGAAGATGTGGGCTTTTAAACCAGAAAGTTGAAAGAGATGGAAAAACTGCCCAAATGGTCAATAAACTACAATGTCTGGGCCAAAAAACACTCCTCTTGTGGTAGATAGGCTACCTAGTGCTTACCACTCCCACTGATAAGCTAGAAGGCTTCCCTCCAACAAAGAAAGGCTTGGGGGCTCAGAAGCTTACAAACAGTCCTGGATACAGCAAATCTGTACCTGGACTAGACTAGTTACATGAAAGGTGGGGAACAAGTGCAAACATGGGCTTTTAAACCAGAAGGTTAAAAGAGATAGAAAAACTGTCCAAACGGTCAAACAAACTACCATTTTTGGGCCAAAAAACAGTTGTCTTTTGGTAGATAGGCTACCTAGTGCTTACCACTCCCACTGATAAGCTAGAAGGCTTCCATCCAACACATAAAGGCTTGGGGGGGGCTCAGATGTTTACCAACAGTCCTGGATACAGCAAGTCTGTATCTGTACAAGACTATTTACAGGAAAGGCAGAAAACAAGCTTAGAAAAATGTTTTTTTATACACAAAAGCAGCTAAAACAGCAGTAAATACAATTCAAATGCAGTGCAGGATTGTACATATGAGTGTGTAGCAATATTCAGACAAATACAGATTAAATAAATGGAATTAAATTAACAAATGACTAAAAACAAATGCGGATGGCAGTAAATTAGAAGGCTACTAACAAGCAGTAATGAGTGCAGAGTAAGAGTGACTGAACAGATAACAGCAAGCAGAACAACAAATTAAGACAGTTACAGTAAAAACAGCTGAATAAAGTATATATATATACTTTTTTTTTAGGGACGGAACAGAACAAGATTAAGAGGCTACAGGAGTTGTCCTTCCCAAATGCTCTCTTTGTACACAGTGGATACAGCTGAAGAGATGGGACTAGTAGAAGTGTCTGAAATCAGAATATAATCTCACTGCACTAAGTTGAATGAGCAAATGAGATGGGCCCAGAAGGAGTATCCAAATACAAATTTACAAGAGGGGTGGGCAATTTCAATGCCACCAAGCTTAGCACCCAAACAAGAACAGGGAGGGAGGGTGGTGAAATAACTGTACAGACACAGAGACCACAATATTCAATTCAATTAATATTCAGTGAAAAAAATAAAACGCAGTACTATATGAAGAAGTGCAGATAAAAGTGTACTTAAATCTGCTTATACATCCAGTTGATTACAGGTAGATATTAGCCAGCCAAAGCTCAGTTATTTAGCAGAAATAACACAATATATAACACTTATGGCAAGACAAACTCCCTAGGCTAGGAATTAAACACAGAATATCAATGAAATGAAACTACCCCTCACTGCTACCAATGGCTACACTTCTAACATGTTCTCTGTAGAGACACAGAGACCACAATATTCAATGCAATTAATATTCAGTGAAAAAAAATAATAAAATGCAGTACTATATCAAAAAGTCCTGATAAAAATGTACTTAAATTTGCTTATATTCCAATCGATTGCAGGTAGAACTTCACCAGCCAAAGCTCAGATATTTAGCAGAAATAACACAAGATGTAACACTTGTATGGCAAGACAAACCTCCTAGGGTAGGAATTAAACACAGAATATCAATGAAATGACACTACCCCCACTGCTACCAATGGATACACTTCTAACAAGCTCTCTGTAGAGACACAGGAACCCCAATATTCAATTCAGTTAATATTCAGTGAAAAAAAAATAAAATGCAGTACTATATGAAAAACTGCAGATAAATGTACTTAAATTTGCTTATACATCCAGTTGATTGCAGATAGCTCTTAGGCAGACAAAGCTCAGATATTTAGCAGAAATAACACAAGATGTAACACTGGCAAGACATCCTCCCCAGGCCAGGAGTTAAACATAGAATATCAATGAAATGAAACAACCACCCACTGCTAGCAATGCCTATACTTTTAACAAGCTCTCTGCAGAGACAGAGACCAGAATATTCATTTCAATTAATATTAAGTGAAAAAAATAAATAAAATGCAGTACTATATGAAAAAACTGCAGATAAATGTACTTAAATTCACTTATACATCCAGTTAATTGTAGGTAGATCTTATCCAGCCAAAGCTCAGACATTTAGCAAAATAACACAAGATGTAACACTTATATGGCAAGACAAACCCCCTAGGCTAAGAATTAAACACAAAATATCAATGAAATGAAACTATTCCCCACTGCTACCAATGGCTACACTTCTAACAAGCTCTCTGTAGAGACACAGAGACCACAATATTCAATTCAGTTAATATTCAGTGAAAAAAAATAGATAAAACGCAGTTCTATATGAAAAAGTGCAGATAAAAGTTTACTTAAATTCACTTATACATCCAGTTGATTGCAGGTAGATCTTAGCCAACCAAGGCCCAGATATTTAGCAGAAATAACACAAGATGTAACACTTATATGGCAAGACAAACCCCCTAGGCTAGGAGTTAAAAACAGAATATTGATGAAATGAAACTACCCCCACTGCTACCAATGGCTACACTTCTAACAAGCTCTCTGTAGAGACACAGAGACCACAATATTCAATTCAATTAATATTCAGTGAAAAAATAAATAAAATACATTACCATATGAAAAAGTGCAGATAAAAGTGTATTTAAACTTGCTTATACATACACTTGATTGCAACAGATATTTAGCAGAAATAACACAAGATGTAACACTTATATGCAAGACAAGCCCCCTAGGTTAGAAGTTAAACACAGAATATCAATGAAATGAATCTAACAGAGACCCCAATATTCAATTCAGTTAATATTCTCAGTTGATTGCAGGTAGATCTTAGCCAGCCAAAGCTCTCTAACAAGCTCTCTGTAGAGAAACAAAGACCACAATATGCAATTCAATTAATATTCAGTGAAAAAATAAATAAAATTCAGTAGTATATGAAAATGTGCAGATAATAGTGTACTTAAATTTGCTTATACATCCATTTGATTGCAGGTAGATCTTAGCCAGCCAAAGTTCAGATATTTAGCAGAAATAAGACAAGATGTAACACTTATATGTCAAGACAAACCCCATAGGCTAAGTGTTAAATGCAGAATATCATATTCAATTCAATCAATATTTAATGAAAAAATCCAGATAAAAGTGTACTTAAATTTGCTTATACATCCAATTGATTGCAGGTAGATCTTAGCCAGCCAAGGCTCAGATATTTAGCAGAAATATCACACAATGTAACACATATATGGCAAGACAAACCCCCTAGGCTAGGAGTTAAGCACAGAATATCAATGAAATGAAACTTGCCCCCACTGCTACCAATGGCTACACTTCTAACAAGCTCTCTGTAGAGAGACAGAGACCACAATATTCAATTCAATTAATATTCAATGAAAAAAATAAATAAAATGCAGTATTATATGAAAAATGTGCAGATAAAAGTGTACTTAAATTTACTTCTAAGTCCAGTTGATTGCAGGTAGATCTTAACCAGCCAAAGCTCAGATAGTAGGCCACTGAGCAGCCGCTTCTAACAACGCAGTAGTGATATCACTCCTGGCAGAGTTGTATAGCCCTGTGGGAGTGTAATCATACCAATATGTGGCATGTGCCTACTGAATGCATTCTCATGTCCGTCACTGTGTCTGTCATATGGCATATGCTCACAACTCTCTCAGTGACAGTAGTACCACATGACAGGTGTATCTCTTTTTCTGTACCCATCAGCCCATTGTTCCCAGTTGTATATGGGCAACAATTCTATATCTTATGTTCTCAATTGTCTACATATCTGGAGGATAACATGGTCAGCAGAGGTTGGACAGTGTGAGCTCTATTGAGAGTTATAACCTGCTACAAGCTCTCTGGGTTCAGGGAAGGGCACTGCTAAGCAGGTGGAATTCTGGCCAGGGCCAAGAGTTGCAGACAGTAGTCCAAGATATAAAGGTTGTGAGATAGTCACAATTACACACTATAGCAATGCCATAAGCATGTCAGCAGCATGTTATGCTGTGCCAAGGCAAAGGCACATTCCACTGTAGCTGAGGTCAACAACTGGAAAAGAAGACACAGGCATATTTGGTGGACCCACCTCTAGCAGCAGGTTAGTACCACATTCAGTAGATCTATGTCCAGCAAGCCTTCACATAGCGACTATAGACTAACCACAGGGTAAGTTGGTTATGTTTTGTTATATAAGCATCTTGTGTGAGATAATGACAGGTTAGTAGAGGAGATAGGCTAGGATTGTACCGTGAGATAGGTTAGGACTGTACTGTGAATTTTGCGTGCACACCCTTAATATGCATGCCAGAGAGATGTGTCATTTGTTGTGCATTTAGAGGGCAAAGCAGTGCCATGGAGACACTTGCAGACATAGGGGCAGGACAACAAGCTGATGTTAGCACCCCTATAAGAAATGGTGATGATGACTTATGACACAGTGGAGTTGTCTGTCTTCAACCTGGGTGGGCATCCTCCCTCAGTACAAGTAAAGATGTGACCTTGCTCACAAACAAACATGAGGATATACAGCCTGAGTGCTCATCATTCTCAGTGAAGGGATGCTCCTTTGTGGCTGCAGTCGCAGGTGAGTACACTCACCATGGTGCAGTCTTGCAGGAGTGTTCAGTGCCACCACATGTCACAGATGGCCCTTAACATGCAGGCAGTACTTGGGATGAATCAGCAGACATTCCTGACTGATAATCCGATGCAGCATAGTCCAGTATGGAGCCACCTTGCTGTACTGAATGGCAGCTGTGAAGACATGGTGTTTAACAATGCAGTGATGGCACTGATTGGTTTCATAAGTGCCACGAGGCTGAATATTGTTTCCATTTCTACATCTTCTTGGAAGACTGTCAGTGCTACCACTATTGCCCACAGTGGCAGTGCTGTCAGAGGTCAGGGTAGGGTATTTTTAGGGCTAGCCACATAGGCAATCCATCATGGAGTACACTGTCTGCATCTGACCAGGTATGTGCAGACAGATACTTGTTACTGTGTCCCTGTTCACCTGTGGACATGATGAATATGACTGCATCTGACCAGGTGTGTGCAGACAGATAGTTGTTACTGTTTCCCTGTTCACCTGTGGACATGATGATTATGACTGCATCTGACCAGGTGTGTGCATACATATACTTGTTACTGTGTCCCTGTTCACCTGTAGACATGATGATTATGACTGTGACCCACACCAGCCCACCTCCTGTGTGGTGTATGTGGAAATGCCTAATGCACAGTGTGTCTCGATCACCAGCTAATCAGTACAGCCTGATATTACTGCTGCATGCATCATGTGCATTCTTTGTGACATCACACTGCCACTATGTACTCATCAGTAATCACGGGTCTGGACTAGATGTCATTGACTCACTTATGTTTCAGTGTACTGCAGCCATCGTGCCACAGTCATGTTGGATGATGATATTAAAACACATTCCTGTTCACTGTGAGTGTGTGTGTGTGTGTGTGTGTGTGTGTGTGTGTGTGTGTGTGTGTGTGTGTGTGTGTGTATGTATGTGTGTGTGCGAGTGTGTATGTGTGTGTGTGTGTGTGTGCGTGTCTGTTTTTCAATAATACCAGTATTGTGGGGTTCCCTGTCTTTCCAAACCATATTGTGTCACATGCAGCATTTTAGGAACATCCTCTGCACTGTGGCAGTTTCATACAAAACTGCTCCCACAGACTTATGAAAGCACAAGATATATTGTGAGTTGTACATGTGTTGTGTTCTAGTGGAATGAAGCCATGCTCTAGGGGTAATCAGTGTTGCCTGTAACAGATTATCAGCGTGTGTGTTTGGGGGGGGTAATTATATATCGACATACTGTACATCTACCAACCAGATAGTCCTGTGGAGTGTCACTATGTAGTAAGTGCTGATATAGCTGATATGTGTGCCGTTTATGTCAGCCATGGGAAGTGCTTTGGTGTTGTATGGCCATATTGGTTATAATCCCACATGTAACAAACACTACTCATTTAACTGTGGCCCTTCTTGTTCACAAATCTTTGTGACTGAGGGACAGGTAGGACCTTTATTGCTATATGTCTGTGATCTATGGCACACAATACTTCAGGGAGGTGGGTGATATCATAGAAGGTGTCCACAGTGTTAGATCTCTGTCTTCTGCGATCCCTATTAACCACTTGGTGTGAGTGTTAATTTAGTGCTTGTGCACGTTTTGGCTTGGTCTTTATACAATGTAATAGACGATTCTTTATGAATCCCTTTGATAATGTTTATATTTCTGTTTGTAATAATAATATCAAATAATTGCACACTAACACCTTATTGGTATGATCAAACTTAAAAAGTAGTTTCAGTTACATGCTTAAGCAAACCTTTGAAAAAGAAGATTCTATGGACTATGTTACAGTTCACAAACCACCCCTTACTGCATTAAAAAAATCATTGTTGGGATTCAGAATAATGTAGTCAAAGCAGTGCAATATGGCCAAATACTGACTATGCAGTTGCAGCAACATTGAATGATGAGGTCAGAATAAGTAGGCAATTCAATTGTGAAAACATAGCAGGTCACATAATGAGTTGGACAGTGTTGCAGCAGTCACATGACTTCATGAGCTCAGTAGTATGCACACAGCACGATCATGACAGTGCACGATCATGACAGTGCATATTTACACTCACAATGATGCACTGCTATGATCATGGCTGCCCGGCTAGCTGTTATATAACTACTATTTTATATTCAAAATGTAAAGGAACTAAGGTATAATTCAGGCAGAAAAGGGATGAGTAGAAGGTGAGGGACAAACAATAGAGAAGGAAAAAGGAAGAGTGGTATGGGGTTGGGGAAACAGGGATATATAGAGGGAAGGCAGCATGGGGAAGCTGTGCATGGGAAATAAGTTACAGAGATGGCAGCAGGGATGGACAGACAAGCACAGAAGACAAACAAAAGCTCATAGAGGAGATACTAATGCAAATTGAGAGATTAATGCAAAAGAGGGACACCCAGAAATAAGAGAATTGTTGATGGGGGTATTGGACAACAAAGTAGAAAGATAAATGAAACACAAGGAAAAACCTTGATGGCAGATTGGGTGGAGTGAGTGCTGGATGTCATGCTGCCCAGTGCTGCACCTAGTCTATAGTCATTTGCATCAAAATCCACCCCTGTGGCCAGGTCAGGCCAATGTCACCTCACTGGTCAGGGCCAGGCAACTGTGTGACTCTGTCAGTAGCATGAAGGGATTAAATAAATATTAAATAAATAAATAAATAAATAAATAATGAGGATTCAGTCCAGGCTGCCACTGTAGATGTCCAGCTGCTGAACTACCAAGGGTGTCAACAGGAAGACCTCCTGTCTGAAAACATGCAGAGACTCACTGTTGGTGCCCTTGATGGGAAGCCTACAACCCCCATCAGAAACACCATGGATCATTCTCTGTGTTAACGTTACCTGTAATGCTGACAGTGTGATATAGCCTGTGGAATGCCAGTGTTGTCAAGGTGTGGTCAACATCTGCAGTGCCTCACACTGTGCAGGCTACTCTGTACAGACAGATTCTCCTTCCAGTGTACATCACCCCTAACCATGAGCACCTGTGATGTTGATAATGGTTCACATGGGAGTGATTTCCTCATTTTGTGGAGTGAATCTATATGTTTGGTCACATGCACACTAGGGGAACATGTTACTAATTTGGTACATGAATGACATGTTGATCATTTATGTCCAACTGTCTGTATTTGTGTGCAATGTCATGATGACATGTTGACCATTTATGCTCAGCTCTCTGTATTTGTGTGCAGTCCCATGATTCCTGTGTATTTGATCACACTTGCTATTTGTGCTTCCCTGTAATTTGCATATTCCACATTTAAAGGCATTCTAGCATGGTACACCATACTGTGTAACTAGTGCATATACTGTACACATAAGTGTGTCTGTCTGTGGTCCTTCTGAACATGGTATGCACTTCTACACTTAAACTCTTGATATAGTCTGCATATCCTGCAATGCAGTGATTCATGCCACAGGCACACTGTTAATTCTTTCTCTGTGGTAGTTGCATACGTTGACATTACTGCATGACACATTCAGGGTTTTATGTCAGTATCACATCAATTGAGTCTATATAATGCAGTGTCAACTTTCATAACCTTTCACATGATGTATTTTTGCACAATCAGTTCATTGTTGCCCTTATCACACGTGTCATGTCACATTCTTCTAGACATGGAAAGTGTTGCAATGCATTTGCATGACTAAACGTATGATGCATAGGGAAGCCACGGTGGTGCAGCGGTAGTGTTGTTGCCTCAAAGCAAGAGGTTCTCCTGTTCAATTCTCGGCTGGAGTGCCTTCTGTGTGGAGTCTGCATGTCCTCCCCGCGGTCGAGTGGCATTCAAAAGACATGCATGAATGGGCGTGCCTTCGTTGAAGATTGGGCGTCGGGCTGGCAACTCAGCACCATAATAATCTACTGCCAATCATTAGAAGACTGGAATTCTGCTGTGGTGACCCCTAACTGGGAAAAGCCAAAAAGACAAACAACAGCATAAGTTCTGATGCATCCATGCTTACAACCCAATTCCTACTTCTAACACTATTTTATTTTTATTTTATTTTACGTTTGTTTACTGAGAAAGTCTGACTGGACAAAATGCCCTTTTTCAGTAGAGGCCTGGGGTGAAAAGCTCCACATTTATAAATAACAGTACAGATACAAACATTGTTTCAATCTCAGATACAAGCACAAAATGAAAAATACATGTTATACATTTCACTAATACAATGTGTTAAATAATGTATGTATAACATTCAAACACAAAAGTGACCTACTATCAAGTTTATTACATCCTGACCCTACATAAACTCGCATTATAATGCAGCAGATATACCACTGTTAACCTGATAACATTCAGAACTTTCTTCATATTTCATGATGCATTTTAGCACCCAATTACATATGCATGCATGTATGTATGATACATGCCTGGAGATATTCTCTTACATACACTTCGCCTGTCCTGTATGTATGCTCCACAATGGACATTATGTAAAGCTGTACTGCACATTGAGAGTTACAGTCCTACATCAATGTCACTGGTTGCACATACGAGCAACCATGTAGTGGTACTTGCACATGTACATGTGATGTGTAACTTTGCATGTCTGTTACCATTGCATATGGTAAGTGCAGAGCTGTTTTGCAGTAGCTGAAGGTTAGGTTACCATGGTTAGATGTTAGTTGTTTGCAGCACAATTCCAACTATTGCTATACAGGTATCTATTCCCATGTCTGTGTCATGCACAAGGTACACATGCCCTCGTGCAATGCTTGCACATAGTCCTGGTTGTGTGTATCATGAGTGGCATATTGCAGTACTGCAATAAAGCTACCATGTTGTGAGCACAGTCAGGCTACAGCACCATCTGTGTTGTGCACAGTATTACAGCAGATACTTTTGTTCATGTCATACAATTAACATTAGTTTTAGCATATTAGGAATGGTACAAATATATGCCTGTGCTGTACATGCAGTGCAGGTGAATAATGTGCACATATTGCATATGGTGCTCTATCAATCCACAGCATTTTTGTTGCACTTTTTGGTGTTTTTGCAGTAATGACTCTCTCTATTGTACCTTTACAGAACACTGTTCTGTGTGTCTTATTCATGTTCTTATCTATGCAGCCCAGTATTGTAGTTGCACTATGGCTTACTGGCAAGATATTTCCCTTTTATCTATAGGGTTCAAGGTTCAATCCTGACTTCTGATTCTTTGATGCTACATGTATCTGGATCAGATACCCCTACCACCACCTCACCTTCTGATGCCCAGATTCATCCTTTCATGGAAGAACTTAACCTTGCAGTGGTACAGGGTAGTGATACCTACCCCACCATAAGAGTAGTAGATTTTCAGATCTCTTCCTCCCATTTGTACACATTTAGTTAAATATGTTAAGATCATGGAAGGGCATGCACAATTGCAAAACTCATTAACTGAAAACTTATGGGTAGTTCTGAAGGCTTCTACTCTCCAGATATTTTCAAAAAGACATGGGAGAAATCAACTATTGGTGATATTATTCGAGGACACACAGATGCAGGATTTTCAGCAGCATGGGAACATTTACTAAAAGCTATAACTGTAGCAGGCTCTGCAGCACCTAAATGGGCTCAAATTAAAGCCACTGTACAAAAGGAAAATGACTGCACTGATGCATATCTGCAGTGCACGATGGATGCATTTGGGCTTTTCAGGATACTCAGAACCTATTGAAGAGTGCCAGCTAGTGGGCTGTCAGCAACACTTGTGGAATGTTTACTATCACCTACACATGAGCTGATAAAAAGGTTTGTTTAAATTGGCCCAGTTTAGGTATACAGGAAATTGTTAATCAGACACAGGATGTAGTGGGCAATAATAGAACAAAAAACTTCATAGATGTTCAACTTCAACAGTTTGGCACTAATTCAAGATGGAAAGTGCCTAACAGGAGGAACAGGGGAGGAAGGGTGCATAACAGGAGGAACAGGGGAGGAAGGGTGCATAACAGGAGGAACAGGAGTGGAAGGGTGCATAACAGGAGGAACAGGAGTGGAAGGGTGCATAACAGGAGGAACAGGGGAGGAAGGGTGCATAACAGGAGGAACAGGAGTGGAAGGGTGCATAACAGGAGGAACAGGGGAGGAAGGGTGCATAACAGGAGGAACAGGGGAGGAAGGGTGCATAACAGGAGGAACAGGAGTGGAAGGGTGCATAACAGGAGGAACAGGGGAGGAAGGGTGCATAACAGGAGGAACAGGAGTGGAAGGGTGCATAACAGGAGGAACAGGAGTGGAAGGGTGCATAACAGGAGGAACAGGGGAGGAAGGGTGCATAACAGGAGGAACAGGAGTGGAAGGGTGCATAACAGGAGGAACAGGAGTGGAAGAGGTAGGCTTCATTTTTCCAACAATGCCCCAGGACAATTACCGTAAAACTTTTATCCTCTAGTTAAACTCAAATCCAGCAGGATGGACCATATACCGACCATTTTTTCAATTATGGCCAAAGCAGGCATTGGTGAAATGTATGCTCCTTTCCTCAGTAAGTAAACCTTTCCTTTTAGCCTACAAATCAACTTAATGTCAAAGCTCCACATCAGGTGGGGGAGCATCCTCCAACTTGGAGTCCTGCTTGGCAGCCTTCACAGTGGCAGCAGGATCAATAGGACAACCATGAACAGGAGATATATTTCCTTTATTGGTATACCAGGAAGGCCCTTTTGTTAACATCAAAGTGAATAATTCTATTCTTGCTTTCCTTATAGATGCAGGAAAACCTTGATCTATGATAACTTTGTCTAATGAGAAAAACCTTCCACCTATAGGTTTCTGCCAGTTTTAAGAGCAGTGAATACAACAGCAGTATCAACTTTTCCTGTAATGCCTAATTTGGCTTATTTACTAAACTCCATTTCTCCAACAGCTACCACCTTTCTGGTCATTGATATTCCCTCCTATTGCTTTTCTATCCCTGTTCAGGCAGTCAGTACTTGTTCACTTTTACCTACAGTCAGCAATAGTACACATGGACAAGGATAGAGCAAGGATATATAGGATCACATTTTCTTTTTTCTAGAGAAATGAAGAAGTAATTAGATAGAATTATATATTCCACGGTGGTACAGCAGTTGCGTTGTTGCCTCACAGCAAGAGGTTCTCCTGTTCGATTCTCGGCTAGTGTGCGGGGAGTGCCTTCTGTGTGGAGTCTGCATGTCCCCCCCTGCAGTCGAGTGGCCTCCGAAAGACATGCGTAAATGGGCGTGCCTTCTATGAAGTGTGGGCATCGGGCTGGCAACTCGGCACCATAAAAAATCTACTGCCAATCATTAGCAAACCAGAGTTCTGCTGTTGTGACCCCTTACCGGGAACAGCTGAAAAGACAAACAACAATTTTCCTAGTGGAGCCGCTTTAATATGGTATGTGGATAATTTACATTTAGCATCTGATTCTGTTGTCAACAGGATAGTATTTTTCTTTTGACCAAGCTGGGGTTCAATGTCAATAAGGCAAAATTAGTTGTGGAGATGTCAGGTCCAGTACTTAGGACATGTTATTTCAGAGGGATGTTGACAAATTTTACTCTCACAAATTACTGCTATTCAAGCTGCACCACACCCTACAACTCTGAAGCAGCTGCAAGCTTTTCTGGGACTCACAGATTGTTGCTGACCATGGATTTCAAATTATGTAAACAGTAAAACCTTTGGTAGAATTATTGAAAAAAGATACCCCTGAGCCCTTGCCTTGGCAAGAACAGCATGAACATGCTTTTGCTTAGATGACAACTTTGCTTTCAAACCCTCCCACTCTTGGACTTCCAGATTACTCAAAGAAAATGTTCCTATCCTGCCATGAAAGAAAGAAAGCAGTATTAGAGTTATTATCACAGCACAGAAATGATGGTTTTAGACCTAGTACTTATGTCAGTACGAATTGTTATCCTGTAGCTGCATCCCTCCCACTGCCTTAGGCTGCATTAGTGTGCATAGTAGAAAGGGTGGCTGCCCTTTATCTCAGCTGTAAGACTTTTGTGACAGTACCACATTCTGTAGAAACTTTATTGTTAAAAACTATAACAGTAATTTTCATCCTCTAGATTGTCTAAATATAAATTTTCTTTAATTAATAATCCTTTTTTGCAGTTCATTATGTGTCCCCTTCTTATCTCTGCTTCTTTAATCCCTGCAGCAGATGGAGGTGAACCTCATGACTGTTTGATTTAACCATGTGCTTCCTCTTAGATCAGATTTAAAAGATGTCCTGCTACCAAATTCTGAACTGCTTCTATTTCTTGATGGATCCTGTTATTGAAGAAAAGACGTCTCATTAGTGGCAGTATTTTCCTTTGGTACAACAAACCAATTAATATTGGCTGGACAATTAAATGGAAATATTTCTGTTCAAATATCTGAACTTGTAGCCATTACAGAAGCATGCAAATTAGCAAAGGTCAAAGTGGATGTGATTTTTATAGACTGACGCTATGCCTATGGGGAAGTTCATGATTTTGGGCCACTCTGGAGGGAATGAGGGTATATGACATCAGCAGGAACTCTTATTAAAAATTTTGTCTTTGTCAATGACCTTATGAATGTACTTTTTTACCAACAGAAATAGCTGTAGTCAAGTGTGCTGTTCATAGGACTGATGATTCTTACATTTCAAAAGGAAATGCATTTGCTGACATGGTGGCCAGACAAGCTGCATTGTCTTACCCTGTTCAGGCTTCATTTCTGAACCAGTTATAAGTAAGTAATACACCTGTTTCTTTACAGGAAGTGTTGCTATTTTAAAATCAAGATGATGACTCTGATAAGGTAGGGTGGATCCCTGATGGCTGCTGCCACTCCCTCGACTCATGGCACCATGCGGATGGGAGGCTAGTATCCCCATGTTCTTTATTAGTCCAACTGGTGCAGGCTTATCATTTGCCCTCTCCTTTAAGAGAAATGTATTAATAAGACAAAGTTTGCCTGATTGGTTAGCTCCTTACATCTCCAAATCATTCAGCACTTTGTAACTACTTGTACGGTGTGTGTTCAATACAATGCACCAAAAAGTGTTCCTGTTCCCAGACAGTCTTTAAAAAAGCAATGGGGGCATTTTTGTTGAGTAGAGTGGGATTTTATTGTGCTCCTACAACAGCAAAAATTCAGGAATGTTTTAGTAAATGTGAATGTTTTCCCTCAATGGGTTGAAGCTTATCTGTGTGCTTAAAATGATGAGACTGCGGTTGCCAATAACTTTTTGCAAGACACCATACCCAGGTTTGGAGTACCTTGTGGTATTCAGTCACACAGGGGAACTCATTTTACAAGTCAGATAATACAGCAAGTGTGTAAAATAAAGAATGTAAACATGCAATATCATTGTCCATGAATACCTCAAGATTCAGGAATTGTTGAAAGAATGAATCAGACTTTAAAAACTAGAACTGCAAAACTGTGTGGAGGGATGGGCTTTAAGTGGTTGGAGGCATTGCCTCTAGTACAATTTAGTATGCATACTGTGATTAGCACTCCTAGACAGGAATCTCCCTATGGAATCCTTATGGGGTGCCTCATGAAGCTGCCAGCTACACAACTGCCCAGTAAGTTGGAATTACAGGGTATGAATGAATGTATTGCAAGTATCTTACTTTTGTTCCACATGCATTAATTTGTAGGTCATTGTAGCTCAACACCAGCCTGATCCCACTTCCTACCTGACATAATCCTTGGTGACTGAGTGCATGTTCGATCATTCTCCATACACCACACCCTTCAACTTAGAAGGAAAGGACCCTTTCTGACTCTTTTCAACAGCTACTGGCATTCCAAGATCAACCACTGGGATTCCTGACTCACATGTTAAGAAGGCCCTCCCTAATTATGAACATCAGCAAAATGCCAATATATTTCATTCTACCCATCCCTAATGATGAACCCATTGCATCCCATACCAGAAGGAAAACTAGGAAAACCAATGCAGCTGTAAGTGAGGCCTAGTAATTCAACAGTTTTGCCTGCAATGGACAAAGAGTGGAACTCAGCTCCGAGATTGTGTATTGAGTCAGGTAACCAATCACTCCTCATCGGACTTTTATCTGTAGAGGATACAGTGTGGAATTTCTTCAAAAATCAATAAGATATAAACTATAAAAAAAAAGCTTAGCAACCTTATTTGCAGTTTCTTGTGAATACTTTCCAGCCTCACCCTGCTTGATATTGAATTGGACTCATCACTGGGACAGCTATGGTGGTAGTCAGCATTCTTTTAATGCATTTCCTTCATTCATCAGAAGCCATTGAAACTAAGTACTGAATCATTTTTTATTAAAAATAGGCATTTTATTAGAATCAAGCAAAGATCACCATACTGGCATCTCAAGTTGAATAAATTTTCTGCCACGCTATACAAATATGCAACAACTATGAGTTATGTTTCGTAAGTGTTGCTGTGTGCACATATACCAAGGGCACACAATGGGGATATTCCTTTGTTCCTGGTACGAGCAGCAGAAACAGAAGTAGGACCAGTATTTGGAGCAGTTTTAGTGAACAAATGTAATAGTGGCAGAAATAATTCTTGGCATGCTGTTACCCATTTTTCTAGACTTATTCCACTTCACCTATCAGTAGCCGCCAAAGGACATACTTGTTATCTTAAAAATGGAACACCTCATTTGGGTGCAGGCACTCTAACATTACTAGGAGAATATATAATAGGGCTGGAGGACACGGCATGGCCATGTTGTGTAAATTTTGTTATATTCGTGGAGACCACATTTATCCCTGGTTGCGAGCAGACTGATCGGGGTGTTGTGGCATTGGTCATGTTATTTCAGGTATTGTCATACAGAGACTTCACCAAGTGAGAGAACTTGCAATGTTTGCCAAAAGATGGAGACAAAAGGCATGAAAAATCCAACTGGAAAGATAGACGATTCCTGGATTTATCTTCATAATTTAGAACAGACTGCATTCAAATGATTGCCACATATGGGCATGGATGATGATATCATTTCTGGAGTGGGTATTTTACCTACCTATAGGGCAGAAAAATCAATTTGGGAAATGAAAAAACTGTCTACATTTTTAGAGGTATTGAGTAATGCAATTTCTAAATCAATAAATCAAATTAATATTAAAAGCACTCCCATGCTTACTGTGCACTACAGCACTGAATGGCACTTGATTTCAGCCTTGCTTCAAGGGAGGTACATGCAAGATCTTTCAGAGTGCTGATTGGTTATTTCAGATAATAAACATGCCATTCGTAGTCATTTAAAAATCAGTCAGAAGGATGCAGTATTGTCACATCAGAGAAGCTGACATCTCCCAGTGGGCATGGTTAACACATTTGTTTCCAAAATGGAGAGGAAGTGTTTTGAATTTTTTATGCACATTTCTATTATAGTAATTCTTTTATGCATGATTTTATTTGTATGCAGAGTAATGATCATAACATTTTTTGCATCTACAAAAAGTATTAAATTACAGAATTTATATATAGAAAATGAAAATAAAAAGCTGCCACTGACCACTGTCGAAGAAAAGGTAGATGAGAAACAAGGTTGCGAGAAAAGTGTATTAGAATATTTTGGACAGATATGATAATATATTTAAGAAAGTAAGTGACATTGAAAGGTATTCAAACTGTTTCTATAATCCATCCAGAAATAGATGTGATTATTGCTCATAAAACTATTTTTCAAGCATTTGTACAAGCATTGTTTATATAAAGGACATAGGGAAACTGCATGAGAAGCATGTCTAATTGCATGTAAGAAAGTCCCCAGGAGTCATTAAACTCTGTGACGGAATGTCGTTATTCTGACATGGAGCACAGATGTAGCAGTAGCAGACCTTGCATATTCATGAAGGCATGCTACTGTTATGGCTATGTGGACACGAATACCACTGAATACAGGGGACGTGTCTAACATGCCTCCTGCACTCAGAAAGTGCCATATGGCACTTTTGAAATGCATTTCAGTGTCTGTGGACACTGAAATGAAATAATTTGGGCATTTCAGTGTCTGTGGACACTGAAATAGATAGGGGATCACTAAACAGTACAGGGGTGTCCCTGCATTGTAAAAGTGCCATACGGCCATAGCTGTGAGCTGTACAGGTTTCTGCAGAATGCCCAGATGCTTGCCTCACATACTTCTCAACCTCCTAAAGCAAGAAAGCTATACAAAGCCATAAATAATGGGGGGGGGGCAAAGGCACAAAAATAGGGACACTTACTAAATATTGCACTGACAAACCCGGAAAGCTGATAGAATAAAAGGTTTGCAGTAGCATAGACTTCCTGCAGGGTATGAAGATTGAAACACAAATGTCTGCCATGTCAAAGTGCTGTACAGCCATAACCATCAACTGTACAGGTTTCTGCAGAATACCCAGATGCCTACATCACATACTTCTCAATTTCCTAGAGCAAAAAAGCTGTACAAAGCCATAAATAATGGGGGGGGGCAGAAAAGTAGGGACACATTTTAAATATTGCATTGACAAACCCGGAAAACTGATAAAATAAAAGATTTGCAGTAGCACGGACTTCCCGAAGGGTATGACGATTGAAACACAAATGTCTGCCATGTCAAAATGCCATACTGCCAGAACTGTCAACTGTACAGGTTTCTGCAGAATGCCTAGATGCCTGCCTCACATACTTCTCAACCTCCTAGAGCAAGAAAGATGTACAAAGCCATAAATAATGGGGAGGGGCAAAGGCACAAAAATAGGGACACTTACTAAATATTGCAGTCACAAACCTGGAAAACTGACAGAATAAAAGGTTTGCAGCAGCATGGACTTCCTGCAGGGTATGAAGCTTGAAACACAAATGTCTGCCATGTCAAAGCGCCATACGGCCACAGCCATCAACTGTACAGGTTTCTGTAGAATGCCCAGATGCTTGCCTCACATACTTCTCAACCTCCTAGAGAAAGAAAGCTGTACAAAGACATAAATAATGGGGGAACGAAGGCACAAAAATAGGCACACTTGCACTGACAAACCCAGAAAGTTGATAGAATAAAAGGCTATCAGTAGCATGGACTTCCTGAAGGGTATAAAGTCTGAAATCCAAACATCTGTCAGTATGTACTGATTATACCCCAATGATTTGCCAATGATTTGATAGAAAACCACAGTCACACTTCCTAACTTTGTAACAGCAATAATTAAAATCTGTCCCATGTGTCCCTTTACAATTTCCCTTACTGTGACTGACAAGGAGTACAAATGCATGTAAATAAGTGGGTTTATGATTTTTTTCCATTCTAAGGTATGTTTAAATGTAGCTGAGTGGATGCTTGTGTTATAGCCTCTGTGCAGCATTGCTGAAACATCCCATAGGAGATAAATAAAAATATACAGCTGAAATACTTATGCCAAGATAGTGTAGTGGTTAGAGTACTGGCTTTACATGCAGGTGTTCATGGGTTGAGTACCAAGACAGGCACTTTATTTTTACATGGGAAAGCAGTGCTAAAATTATTATTTTAATTTTAAATTATGTAGTAATTGATATTTGTCAACCAGAGTACTGTAGCTTGTCTAAAATGTAAGTGTGAGTGCATATAATGTGAAATCACCCATGTATACTCAAGTGTCCCATACAGTATAGTCACACCCCATGCTAATGTAATGAAAGCATGTAGAGGGATGTCGTATAAAGTAAATCATATACACTTACTAATATGTCAGTGATGATTAATGAAGTCATTATCCTATTATTTTAAAATGAAACGTGAGCAATGGTTAGCAGTGCTCAGCTATGCTGAGTTGGTGTAAGCATTGCTTAAATGTGAATGCTAAGCAGCAGTTAGCTCAGCTAAAAGGATTTGTGCACTGTTAAGCAATGCTCAGCAATTATCCCTTTAGGAACTGTTCAACCCAACTGAGTGGATTTGCGCACTGCTTAGCTCAACTTAGCATTTTCGAAATGGTCCAATGACAACAAAGGGCGTGCAGGCAGGAATACAGCCATAACCTGTTTAGTTCGATCTCTTCAGGAACATGTCTGGCATTGGAGATGGAGCACACTTTTGGGCACAGTGTTGGGACATCCTGAAGTCCAGGGTCATGGCTGGACTCCTCGTAGAACACCATGATGATAGACTGCTGCTGGACCAGTACCAGGGTTCTCAGTACAAACCAGAGGTCTGGGATCATCTGGCACATGACCTCACCAGTGTCACTGGAATCCCCCAAACTGGTGAGCAGGTACAGCATCATTATGCTGACCTAAAGCATATGAAGGGGGAGCTCTTGGCCCAATGGATCCAAGATGCTCAGGACCGGCATGCTCCAGCAGTTTGTAAGTATCCCAGATAGAGCTGTACCAAATTCTAGCCTTAGTATGTGATAGACAGGTATGCATAATGTTTGTTTCTCACCCCTACAGCTGCAGAAGAGAGGGCTATGAACATCGAGCCCCATGCCGACAGATTGACAAGAATGCACCAACAGGCTGGTGAGTACAGATCTATCTTGCAGTGTATAGTGCCATAAAGTAGAAGGAGTACATTGTTTACTGCCAATAGGTAGATTGTGTAGTGTGTCTAATGAATAAAACATGTTTGTCACACTAATACTTATCCACAGGATGTCCATTAATAAAAGTATCATTTCAGTGTAATAAGATATACAACAAACTGTTGTGTTTACTCTGGTATGTTGTTGTAGAAATAGAATGTGTACAGGTTCTTTACAGCAAACATGGCACTGACAGCATGAAATAGCTGAGGCTGTTCTGGGAAACAGTTAGTATGCATTGCAGTCTTGCGTTAACCTTTGCTTTCTTGATTGTAGTATTTCAAAGGAGTAATATACACAGTACAATAACTATCTGACATGCATGAATTTCGGGATTACAAGGTCAGACTGTCAAACCCATAGAGTATTAGTCAGAAATCAGTCAAACAAGAAACAGTAGTTCCCAAGTAGCTTAGTGTGATGGAAAACAGTAGTGGTGTTTATTTTAGCACACCCAAATACGGTTCGAATCCAGGGAGTGGTACTGATATATATATATATATATATATATATATATATATATATATATATATACATACACATACACACACAATAGAAGCCCTGAATATTTGTAGAGACAGTCAGAAAGTGTTAACAGATGTTTTCCCCACAGGTCTCACAGGTAAAGAAATGTGTGTAGTAGCTGTACGAAGGGTATACTTATACACCTGAATATGTGTAGAAACAGTCAGAAAGTATTAACAGATATTTTCTCCACAGCTTCTACAGGTAAAGAAATTTGTATATTAGTTGTATGTAGGGTATACTAATACACCTGAATATTTGTAGAAATAGTCAAAAGAGTCAGAAGGTGTTAACAGATATTTCCTCCACAGGTCGTACAGGTAAAGAAATGTGTATAGTAGCTGCATGAAAGGTATACTAATAAACTGTGTACAGCTGTTCCACTGTCCATCCCCATATGCCTGCAAATGTCAGCAGGATAGATACATACACTATGCCCTCTTCCAGATACATGTCTCCCAAGTATCATGCTATCACGGCTAGTGGTCACTGCTGCCAATCACCTTGGACACAGATAAGAATCCAGGTGAACTATGCTAGTAGCAGACTCACACAAGATCATTGCAGGATACCCCTTCTTTGTCAAGTATGTAACTCTGACATGTACAAGACCCCATCCAGTAAAGTAGCCACAGAGCACCCAGTCTGGTCCATATCATTACAGGTTGACAGTTGAACAGGTATGTGCCACAGATCCTATGCGCCATAGATAGATGTAAAGTGATGGCAGACCTGTACAGTATTGAGCAGTACTGTTGTGAAAAATAGAAGCTGATATAGTTGTTAATGGACATTTTATTCTCTCCCCTCACCCGTCATCTGCATCAATAATTATTATTCATATACTACGGGTATGTTCACAAATCCTATTCTTGGGACATATGTTCTATTATTATACATATATTTCATTGGTTGCATATTAACATACCTTGTTCAAATACCATTATTGGTGGCCTGTTGCTGTCAATATAACTTGCATGCTGTTAAAATGCTTGCTGTCATGCCATTTATACATGTGTCCTGTTTGCTATGCAACTGTTTCAAATCTGTTGGTTTGGGTTAATGGGAACACCCATGCATGCGGTTATAACTTATTTTGAAATGTGTTGTTCATGACTAACCAATATATCTGGGAAAACCACAACACCATAGCAAATATGCAGATCCCAGTGGATCAGCCTGTCCCACCCATCTGGCCATGGCACTGGGCCCCAGCAGATCTGAGACCCAACCCAGAACATCCTCATCTGCTTTTCCTGCACCACCTTTGGGTGGAACTGCCTCAGGGGATGGGGCCCATCCCCTCCCTGGGTGTGGGCATGGAGAGGAGCCCGTTACCAGCTGACAGTTTGGGGTATGGTGCACAGTGTCATCTACTCCAAGTTAGGTGGGCAGCTGTGCCAGATGGAGGGCTGCCTGGCACACTTCGGGGTGCAGGCTACCCATCTTGTCCAGCCCCCAGCACAGCCACCTTGAGGCCATGAAGGTGCAGTGGTGAATCCCTATGGGTGGGGACCTCAATCCCAATGTATCCATTTAGGGGCTCATGGGCCTCTGATTCCCAATGATCCTCCCCATCCAAGGTGTCCCCCCATGTGTCATATACTGCCCCTGTCTGCTGTCTTGTGTGTCTTGTCTGTCTGCAAATGCTACC
Organism: Protopterus annectens; assembly: GCF_019279795.1. NCBI lineage: Eukaryota > Metazoa > Chordata > Ceratodontiformes > Protopteridae > Protopterus > Protopterus annectens. Next base: position 155,189,928 of record NC_056748.1, on the reverse strand, counting down.
TATCCTACCCAACCTACCTCCCCAAACATACCCACAGCCCATCCCCAACATCCCACTTTCACCTAACAAATAATAAAGGGACTCTGTCCTGCAAAATAAATCATTGCCCCATACATAGCTCTATATTTCACCCCCATATACAGTGTGATTAGTCAATCTACCCACAAATTATGCTCCAAATGTCTGTCATCAACACCCCTCTCTGTGGGGGTGTGAGGTTGTAAATTCCAAATTCTACACATTATTATCAGCTGTTGCTGCATAAGAAATGGAGAGCTATGGTTCTTTCCTACACCCGTCCTGCACATCCCAAGCTGGTTCTCCTAATGTTTTATCTTCTGCTTGCCCCCATTTCACACCTATCACCCTTTTTTCTTTTCTTTAATTAAAATTAGCACGGGTGTAAGCATAAGTAAGTGGGACTAAGTGAAGCTAAGAGGGCTTAACCATCTGTTAGCATCACTTAACTTCATGCAAAACCACACAAACATGCCTACAACTGCATAAAAGTGCCTTAATTGCTCTGTCTCCATCAATCCTTGTTCTGCCCAGCAACAAAATGCTGCCAAGTCTCAATCCTGGGATAGTTCATAGTTATAGTTCATAGTTAAGTACTAGACAAGCAGCCTTTGTGAGCCATTTTAAGTCTAGACAATTTCCCTCGGTGAGAATAAAACCCTGTACATCTTGTTTGTGAAGTAAACACCTTAATCATTATACCAACCTCCAACTATCAATTACAAAGCTTGAAAGCAATACACTCTTTGCCCCAGAGCTGTATGCAGTGATGATGAGTCTCAAAGATAAGCTGCAATGAAGGTTGGATGGCCAGTTCCTTGTCTGTAAAGCTTCATTTGCCATTAAGGACTTGCCTCCAGCTGTGGGACAGAAGGTCTGCAGGGACTTCAGTAACATTTATACAAAAGCACTTTCCTACCTGCAGAAGTGGTTTGACTTTGATAATAGTCCTTTTAAAGCTATGCAGGTCATCAGCCTCCGACAGCCTGTAACCTAACCATAACTGTGCAGAGCCATGGATGCTTTCAAATTAGATTTGGACATTGATAAACTTTACTCAGACTTGTGCAGTTTAACAGCTCCATTGCCAGCCTCCCTAAAAATGACAGAGGTATCTGTAAATTATCTCTGGGTGACTTTTTTTCTAAAGCTCCAGACTGCAAAATACTTTACAGACTGGTGCAGTTTGTCCTTTTAAATCCCTCCAGCATTAGCTTCGTGGAAAGAGTTTTCTCACTTATGGGGAATGCATGGAGACTGATATTGCCTGTGTCTCTTGTCATAGTTGAGCTGCACTACAATCACAGCAACATACCACTACACCATCTGAGCTGTGGGAATTTGTAATGCTTTTACAAACATATCATGCATTCTGGTCATTTAACTGTTGTGAAAAATAGAAGCTGATACAGTTGTTAATGGACTTTTTAGTCTCTCCCCCCACCTGTCATCTGCATCAATAATTATTATTCATATACTATGGGTATGTTATTCACAAAACCTATTCTTGAGACATATGTTCTATTATTGTTCATATATTTCATTGGTTGCATGTTAATATACCTTGTTCAAATACCATTATTGGTGGCCTGTTGCCATCAATGTAACTTGCATGCTGTTAAAATGCTTACTGTCATGCCATTTATGTATGTGTCCTGTTTGCTATGCAACTGTTTCAAATCTGTTGGTTTGGGTTAATGGGAACACCCATGCATGATGCTATAACTTATTTTGAAATGTGTTGTTCATGACTAACCAATATATCTGGGAAAGCCACAACACCATAACACATATGGGAAGGCAGATCCCAGCAGATCCACCTGTCCCACCCATCTGGCCATGGCAATGGGCCCCAGCACATCTGGAACTCAACCCAGAACATCCTCGTCTGCTTGTCCTGCACCAGCTTTAGGTGGAACCGCCTCAGGAGATGGGGCCCATCCCCTCCCTGGGGCACGGGGGTGGAGAGGAGCCTGTTAACCCTCGACAGTTCTGGGGTATTGTGTGCAGTGTCATCTGCTCTGAGTTGGGTGGGCAGCTATGCCAGATGGAAGGCTGCCTGGCACACTTCGAGGGGCAGGCAGCCCATTTTGTCCAGCCCCCAACACAGCCACCTTTGGGCCCATTAAGGTGCAGTGGTGACTGCCCATGGGTGGGGACCTCAATCCCACTGTATCCATTTGGGGACTCATGGGCCTCTGATTCCCAAAAAAACCTACAAAAGGCAAGCTGCTGTCTATACAACACAGATCTAAACCAGTGGCAGATCCAGGATTTTACAAAGGGGAGGGTGCAGTCTGGAAAGTCGAAAAGTGAGGTGGGAAGGCAGGAAAGCAAAACACTAGGGAAGGAGGATGTGGAAGGATCACCTTAAGATATTGTATCAGCATGTGTGAAAACACAGCAACGTACAGTCATTTGCAAAACATTGGGGGTGGCTGGTGGATTGAGTTCAACGGTTAATGTTTTCACCTCAGACACAATGTATTGGGTTTGATTCTGATCTCAGTTTATTAGCTAGACTTATAATTACCATTCATGGTAGTTAGCCTAATATTCTTGTATGATCCAGTGAACCTGGTGTGGCTGTGTTAGTGGAGGTACATAACTCCTATCCAGCACACAGCATATTAGCAGACATTACGAGTTGTTTCAAGACATAGCTGGAGGATATGTTTGGTTGCCCATATGAAGTCATAGTTCTTTTCTATGGCGTACCTGACATAACATAAGCATTATGATAACTTAGCAAAGAATCCCAGTGAAGGTGATATCACCCCAAGACCCATAGAAAATGTAAGTAATTTAAGTAAATAATGATTTATGTGAAACCAGCAAAGTTAATTTATGTAAATAATTTTATGTATGCAAGCAAAGTTCAGTTAGTTAAAGAACATTGCAAGTTAAGGAAATATACGTTTTATGAAAAAAGTCCTAAAAAACAGTCAGTTAAATTATATGCAATGTATAAAACCAAATTTAAGTACTGTAGCATTTCCCAAAGAACAGTAACACAAAATCTACTTTAATGTTTGGCCAGCCTAATATGCAAAGCCATGGAAAGCCTTATTAGGAAACAGAAACCCTCTGAATACTGTTTCCATTTCAGTTTGGATTTGTCAAGGGCAGGTCATGCTTACCAAATCTAATGGACTTTTTTGCAAAGGTCACCAATGCAATATAGGAAGGCAAAATGGTACACATTGCATACCTCGACCTAGCTAAAGCTTTTGACACAATCCCCCACTCAGGCATTGTAGAACAGCTAAATAAACTAGGAATAAACTATGGTCACCTACTGGATTGCCACATGGCTCACAGATGAGATGCAAGAAAGCAAAATTGGCAAAGTTACTCCAGAAAGAGATGAGGTACTGGTGGAGTCCCCAGGGTTCTGTGCTGGGGCCTCTCCTGTTTAACATCTACTTTTCTGAAGTAAAGCCAATACCAAAGGGCTCTGAATGAATAAGTTTGCACATGACTACAAGTTAGGAGCAGTCACTGAACCCCAAATTACACAGCCATCCTACTGAATGGTTTGTTCCAAACAACTGGTGCCACAATCATGGGCCAAAATGAAATGCCAGTAAATGCATTATTGTATCCTTTGGAAGTCATCTACCTCAGGAAAACAACTATGATGGCAATAAGACCTTAAGAATAGACTTGTTTGGGTTTTCTGAACTTATCTGGACAGTGACCTAAAGTTTGACCAGTATGTCTACTTATGTAAGAAAGTGCTTCTATATTAAACAGCTTAAAGAAATGGGTTATGTCTAGATCTAGGATGTCACTGCCCCTCTTTACTCAACACTCATTAGGCCAGTCATTGAGCATAATGCACCCTTTGGCCTGTATCTGTCCAGACACATGCAACTGGAATGCCCACAAAGAAACCTTACTAAAAGGATACTAGGGCTAAACAATATGTCCTACACAGACTGACGTAAAGTCTGCCATTTGCTTTCTTCCACTGACTGCCTCCCATAGCTCTCAACCCCTCATCTCCAAAATGTAGAACATAATATGACAATATGGAGCAAGAGGCAAACATTTACTAACAACTTCATCTAGGATGCTCATAGCATGATAAGTATGAGAAAACAGTTATTGTATTTAACAGTTTTCCTGTTTAACATGATTCAGTATTGTATACCATGGCAACAGCTAACACTCAAACTCACAAACTGAAGAACATTCCTTATAATGAGACACAGTTGAGAGCTATGCTGCCTTTCCATCCCCAGACAGACCGCCACTTCTAGCCATCAGCTGTGATAACCAAACAGACTGTTTCTACACATATAGATAAAATTGTTGGTTTGAACAGCTGCAACATTCAAATACTTCTTGTAAAGCCACTGATTTTAATGTGTTGTTAAATGTAAACCAACCCCCTCTCTACAGTTTGAGCTGGCATCAGACTGACCATATGTACACTATTAACCAACAAAGCCTTTAGAATCCTAAATGTGGAAAAAATGTTTCACTTAAACAGTGAAAATGCATGCTAACACATATCCACTTATCCCAACATCTTTCTAAGTTTAAAAAAGTGATATTTAAAATCGTTCCCAATTTCTGGGCCTTTGTTCTCCTATTTTAGATTTTGCATACATAGAAATATTTAAAGTCTGGGCAAAAATGCCCTTCTAGCCTGCCAATATACCAAAACAGTTGTTCCCATAATAAGTTCCAGACTGTTCTTAAAAATATCTAAACTAGTACTTGCTTTAATGTAATTTGGTAATCTCTTCCATGCATCAGTTCCTCTCTTAGAGAAGCAATTAGTACATTTCTCATTCCTATAGAATCTTCTACATAGGTTGTCTGATGTTTCGCTACTACTTTTTGATAATCCCAAATATTCCCAGAGGTAGTCTCTAAATGCCCTATATACCTGAATAAGATCAGCTCTTAAATATCTGAGACCCTGTTAAGATATTTTAGTCTGTCACAGTAACTTAAATTTTCACTTTCATTGATGCTCGTGGTATATTTCCGCGGGGGCCTTTACAGTTCACTCATGATTTTCTTATATGGTTTCCATATAGTTATTCCATACTCAAGTTTGGGTCTAATGTAACTAAAAAACAATGACTTCATTTCCAATTTCCTAGACTTTATAAACATTTTTATACTATTGTTCTATAGCTATCACTAACCAGCTGGTTGATATGATTAGAAAAACAAACCTGGAATGATCCATTTACCATACCATATATACCCTAGTCCTAAAATGTATCTACACTTTCAATCACTGCGTGCTGTATTAAAATATTAACCATTCAGTTATGTCTCCCAATCACCAATCTTATAAGCTTAGTTTTTGATGTAATTATCAGCTTTTCTGTGCCCAAAACATCACTTTAGTGAAGTTCTGCAGACATGCATGCCCCATATGTAACTTAACTATTTTCAAGTCATCTGCAATATACAGACTAGAGAACGCACAACCACACCCATTTACTTAACACTTGCACAAAAAAAAAAAGATTGTTTACTTAATAAAATAAAAATAGATTCCCATCAGCGTGTTGGATGATTTTCTCACAAAATTTATTAGTAACATCCACCAAATATAAGTGCTTGAAGTCTCATTGTGAGATGAAAGCGCTTATATTTGGTGGTTGTTACTAATAAATTTTGTGAGAAAATCATCCTACACGCTGATGGGAATCTATTTTTATTTTATTCAGTTGGATGTGACTATTTTATTGTGATTTTGGTATTGTTTACTTAATACACAGATACACTCAAAATTTGCCACTTACCTCACGTTTTTTTTTTTTTTTTTTTTTTGCAGCAGTAAAAAAATTATGTATCTTGCAGCTGTCCTCTCTCTGTACTGCAGAGTGGTGATTCTGGATCAACTTGATCCCAGTTGGGCGACAGGCTAACGTTTGTGGGCTGGCTGCTTGCTGTAAGGGAATGGAGCAGAAAGAACTGTGCAGAAAAATGACCATACGTGCGGCTCATCGTCGTAAGTCCTGTCTGGTCTTAAAAAAAAAAAAACGAAACAAGCTGTTCTGAAGTTCTTGGCTGTGCACCTTAATACCCTACGGTACACCCAACCAAATTTCAGGAAACTGTCTTGTACAGTGCTGCACACACTTGATCAGAGAATGCAAAAACATAGTCGATTTAGTACACACTGTACTAAAATGCAACAGAGAAATTCACGCAAACCGCAGGACCACATAGAATAGGGGTTGCTCGGCTCTTTACTCAGACCATCTACTATGAACTCCAAAAGTTAGAATTAGGCAGGCAGCACCAATAACAAGAGATTGACTGCAGCTGTATTTAACAGAAATTAAGCAGCCCGCCAAATACAGCTGCAGCCAATCACAGTTACATCATCTGGATGGATTAGTCCAGTCATCTCCCAACCCCCCACCTTTCTCAAAAAAGCAAACTGATAATAACTGTCTTGGCTGGCTGTGAGCTCAAAAAGCTTATCGTTCGGTAGAGGAAGACTTTTGGGACATTTTTAAAGATTTTTTTTACATGTTTGCTACCCCTGGCTTATCAGTGTGTACACTACGATTTATGTAGCATATGCTTTCCGATGTCCTAGCCAAGCTGTACCATGAGTTTAAAAAGGGGGAGGCGCACGCCCCTGCGCCAAAGCCTAAATCCGCCACTGTCTAAACCCATCTACACAAAGGCAACTACACAAACCTACCCATTTATATTCTGAGGAAACTCGTCAGCACTATAACTGGTATATCAGTTACATAAGCTTGTAATGGAATGCAGAAAGAGGGATGCAATAATGTCAAATAGGACATTAAAAACTAGGTCGCAACAAGACCTGCTGGACTCAAATGCTGCTGTCCAGCACCTATGGCCATTCCTGCTTGCCCAGTCTGCATTGACATGGATTACATCTCTGGCCCCTGAGTCACTCCAGCAAAGGTCAGCTCATGTATGACCACTACTGGAATGTCTGTTGTGCAATACTGAGTGTGACACTGCTAGGCCAGCTACCTGGGATGTTGTACATATTCATATGTCACCCATGAATGCTACTATGATACATATGCTTGTCCTACAAATGTAGGAGACTTACATTGGGTATATGCATAGTACGCAACATTTGCAGAAGTATGTGTTGAACTGTTTGTGATAAACTGAGCCCATACCTGACAACTGTCCAGAGTTTTGCAGAATGACCACATGTCTGCCTCATATTTGTAGTCAATGCTTCATACAGTTGTGTATTGTCTGGCACATCACTGGCAACCCATTAAAGACTGAAGTCATAACATAATAACATACATTTGATTGTCAGAAGTCATATCCTGTGGAGTAGACCTGTGAATGTGACACCATCTTTGCTGGCAACTACATGTGTTTCAGCTACATTTATAATGTGACACTATTTCCCGGCCTTTGCCCATGAGTGACATGTGCCCTTGTGCAGATGTCTTGCTCTAACAGGAGCTAGGTATCTTAGAATGAAACCCATGTCAATGTAGGTGGACCTTGTCCTGTAGAATGCCGACATTTGTGCAGTCACTGACACCTGCTTTGTAGCTGTGGTGAGCACACCAACCTTGCCAGGTTACTCATTCCATCATATGTTTAGACCCCAAATGTAGGGCTGTAAAGCCACAGGAGGTGAAGTGTTGAAAGTAACATACACATACATACCTCCAGGCTGGCCAAACAGCATGACGTGTGGGAGACATCCCGAGTGCAGTTAACAGTTGGCAAAACACCGACTCAAATCAAATCTCATAAAATCATCCAAGGCAAATTTTGAGAGAAAAATCGCTAAGGACTCAAAAGGCAATCATAAGGCCTTCTTTAGCTATGTTAGAAACCTGGGAGGAAACTCCCAGATATGCTCAGAATTAGTTCAAAATGATGTGAAAATTACTGAACCTACAGACATTGCCAACATACTGGCTGACAGGTTCAGTGCAAACTCTCCCCTCCCCAAAAGGAGAGATATCTATACCAGAGGATTGTAGCCCCCCAAACATCTCTAACGCCCAGGTGAGAACTGCTCTCTCCAAGGCAAAAAATACAGCATCCATGGGACCGGATGGTGTCACCGGCTGTGTGCTCCACGAACTCAACGAGGAATTAAACCCGCAGTTAGGACAGCTGTTTAATGTTAGCCTCACCTCAGAATACGTACCCAAGGAGTGGCGCACGGCAACTGTGGTCCCACTTCACAAAGGCGGTGCCTCCACCGACCCTGGAAATTACCGTCCCATCAGCTTGACAAGCCTGATCTGCAAGGCCATGGAGAGGATCATAATGGAACTCATAAATAAAGACATAGGGAACTTGCAGACTTTGGATCCAACCCAGTTTGGCTTTGTCAAAGGCAGATCATGCCTTTTAAACTTGGTTGACTTTTTTGAAACAGTCACCAAGGCCATTGGTGAGGGAAAGGCAGTCCATACAGCCTACCTTGACCTGGCAAAGGCTTTTGACACAATACCCCACTCAGGTATCATTGAAAAACTCATCAGCTTAAATGTAAACCCATACATCACAAGATGGGTTTCAAACTGGCTAAGTGACAGAACCCACAGGGTCAGAGTTGCTGGCGCTATGTCAGACTCAAAGCCTGTCACAAGTGGTGTCCCACAGGGCTCAGTCCTGGGCCCACTCTTGTTCGGCATCTACTTTTCTGAAGTACAAGCAAATACAGGAGGGTTATGGCTGACAAAGTTTGCAGATGACTGCAAACTGGGCGCCATAGTTGAAAACACATCTGACACAGATATCCTTCAGAAGGGTCTCACAGAAATGGATAACTGGTGCCAGAGCCATGGCCTAAAGTTAAACGCCAAGAAATGCATCGTCATGCCTTTCGGGAAAAACAAGGTTACCCCTAGCTACCATATAGGTGGCAATCCACTGAGCACAGAAGAAGTGATCAGGGATCTGGGGACCCAGGTTGACAGTAACCTATCGTTTGACACTCACGTTGCTAAAGTAGTTAGGAAGACCTTCTACATTGCCCACCTGATCATGAAGGGATTCACATCTAGATCAAGGGAGGTCATCGTCCCCCTGTTCTCATCACTCATCAGACCAATGATTGAGTACAATGCCCCATTCGGAATGTATCTGACCCGACACCTGCAGCAGCTGGAAAGGCCCCAAAAGTTCCTCACCAAAAGGATAAAGGGTCTCAAAAATATGTCTTATGCTGCCCGACTGAAAGAACTGCAGCTCTATTCAGTCGCTTACTGATTGCTCAGAGGTGACCTGTGCCTGACATACAAGGCCATGTCAAACCCAGAATTGATGAACATGCTTCACCTCAAAATATCTAGATCCCTCAGAACTACAAGGGCGGGAGACTTAAACCTTGACACGGTTATTAATAGGATGTGCTGGAGGGACAGATTCATCACCCAGAGACTCCCTATGCTGTGGAACAAAATCCCGGTACATGTGAGGCAGAGCACCTCACTGGCCTTGTTCAAGAGAAATCTTGACCAATGGATTGGAGATCGCAGATATACCCCAGGGATTACCTCAGTGTCACTGCTTGACAGAGGCACAGCAAAATAATGGGCATAGTTTTCTTCAAAATAAAGGGGTGGCGAAAGCCACAAAACTCTAGGCTAGGCTTATAAATGCCCTTGGGCAGATAGCCTAGTATGAACCTATGAACCTATGAACAAGCTACAGCCTCCAATCATGACTATGGACACCCATCACACCTAATGGGACTTGCTGGAATCTGTCTGGATTCAGTCATCTACCCTGATCCTGGGTGACTTCAACTACCCAACCATAGTGTGCATGACCTATACCACCTAAACATGAATGCACATAAATTCCATGGCTTTGTCAATGGTAATGCAGTGGATCAGCCAGTCAACACTCCTACAACAGGTGGTAATAAACTGTACCTGGTCCTAACCAACATGAGTAGCCACTGTATCACTCCTACAGTGTCATCCTCCTTGATAAGATCTGACCACATAGCCATCACTGTTCAGGTCACCATATCCCCTGCCCCCCTTGTCAGGGTCAAATAAAATTGACTTTACACAAATGACTATAAATCTCCTCAGAGCAGGTAGATGTAGCTTTACAGCCAATGTCCCATCTGTTGGAACTAGCAGTAGGGTCCAGGCCCACATCACAATACTATGTGGGCACCTACATAGCTGTATGGACTCAGCAATACCTGACAGGAAATCATCTCCCACAAGGTAGGGTATACATTGGTGGTGGACAGCAGCAATACACAAATACCATAACAGGGGGAAATAATTGCTAGAAAAGGCCAAGAAGGAACCAGTACCTTATTGGAAGCAATGTCACCTTGGTCTGCACAAGCAAATAAGGTCACAGGTGAATTACCCTAACAATATCTTTGAGTCCAAATTGGACACATCCACCAAGGCCAATCAGTAGGCCTTCCACACATGTGTCTGCAATCCCAGAAGCAACACACAAATCCACTCTGTAGTGGTGGTCAATAACACCACATACACAAATGGCACAGATATAGACAACCAGCTGCAGACAGGTGAAGTGTAAATATCACCCCCCTGTCCCCCCCATTGGTATGCATGTGCATGCATAACACCTGCCCCACTCCAATCATCATCAGGAAGCAGGTCCATAATGCCCTCTCAAAGGCAACACACAGAAGTCTCCATAGGCCTGATACCATCCCTGGTTGCATCCTACATGAACACAGGCATGGGCTCTCAGATACATTCCGCACTGTAGTCAACCACAGCCTGAGCACCTCCCTATACACAAAGGTGGATCAATTGAGCAACCCAGCCAGTCATATGCACATCAGCCTAACTAGCCTGCCCTGCAAGGGAGTGGAAGGCAATATCAAGGACATTATGAACAGGGACATTGGCAACATTGAAATGCCTGAGCCCACACAGCATGGCATTGTCAAAGGGAGATCAGGCCTATTAAACCTGGTTGGCATCTCTGAAGTGGTCAACAAACACAAGGACGAGGGGAAGATGGTGAACAATGCCTACCATCACCAAGCGCAATTCTCTCACAGTAATCCCCAGGTGGCCAAGATACATATGCCTACACAGCTAGGCACCAACCTGTATGTTACCAGATGGGTAGCTAACTGGCCCAATGATAGTACCCACTTGGTCAACGTTGTGGAACCCACCCCTAGTAGTAAAGTCTTCCAAAGCGGTGTACTCCAAGGATCAGTCAGGGGGCCTCTACTGTTTCAGATATATGTATCTGAGGTACAGAACAAAAGCAGTGGTCTGTGGCTGACAAGGTGTACAGATGCTTGCAAGCTGGCCACTGTCTTACATTCCCCTACTGATGTGACCATCCCACAAGAGGCCCTCACTCAATTAATGACTGGTGCAAGAAGCATTTCCACAAACTAAATGTCAGGAGAGGCATCATTCTCTCTGCTGTGGCAGATGTCATCCACACTAATTATGACAGTGTGCACCAATGGTGGTAGCAACTTGACAGTTCCCCACCATGTGGGCACCATTGTACGGAAGGCTGTCTACATGGCCCACCTCACAAATACAGGTATGTCATCCAGGAACCAGGAGGCCACAACATCCCTGTACTCCACCCTTATCAGATGCATTACCAACTACAATGGCCCCTTTGGCATGTACCTTGCCAGGTAAATGCTGCAGTTGCAAAGACCACAGAGGTTCCTGCCCAGGCAGTTCCAGGGTCTGCAACACCTATCCTATACAGGCCCTGACTCTGTACTCAGTCTCATACAGACTGGTCATAGGTGACCTGTGTCTGATATACAAGGCCATGTCCAGACCAGCCTTGATGGTGTTTCTGCATATCTGTAAGACAGATTGCACCATGCATCATGTACTCAATGCCCTCACCTGGTCTGTGATATGTATAGGACTTGCTGGTGGGATAGTGTAGTTTCCCACACAATACACTCTCTGTGAAATACACTCCCTATCCATGTCTAGCAGTGTACATGTATAGCCCTCTTGAAGAAGAAGCTGGATGACTGCATGGGAAATGGATGAGGCACCCCTGGGATCCTGTGTTTGTCCCAGATGGACAAGGGAAACAGGCACTGGCTTGGAAGGGGCATAGGTGAAAGTCTGGGCCGGGATTATGAGGGCATCATGGCCAATAGCCTGGTATCATCTTATGAGGCTATACACCTAGTACTTTACATGCTTCCTGTATGTATTGCAGACCATCCTGCAATTTTGACTGAAATTAATCCCTGTGAGTCTGAACTGTGTATGTACTGCAGTGATAGTGTATAGTCTTGTCCTCTCATCAGTTATCATCACATATTGTTACACTTTGTCATTGTGTGTGGTCTGAATAACAGTACATGCATATGCACTTGGTGACACTGTATAGCTCACTCCAATAGCATTGGTCTTGGCCACAATTACCATTCTGCTACTAGCCCCATCACACAGTAGGATTTGTCACCCTTTGTTGTGGGCCTGACAGTAACAGTGAAAGAGATGGATTATGGCAGGCAGAGCTACCATAATGTCTGTCCTGAAGGGCCCATAGGTGTCACAGTTGTGCCAGGCCAGACTGCACCAGGAGTGTGTGTATGTGTGTGAGTGAGAGAGTGTGTGTGTGTGTGTGTGTGTGTGTGTGTGTGTGTGTGTGTGTGTGTGTGTGTGTGTGTGTGTGTATCAGCAAACATAATACCGCAGGGTATTAATGTAATTATGTTATGTTGCCCTTGCAGGTGAACCCAGGAGTTGGTGTCCCTCCCCCTCACAACCTGATGTCAGTCTCTTAGCAGACTCCCATGATGGTGGTTATAATCAGGCACAGGTGGGGTTGTCAATGCCTGGCTCCATGCCATTGTTTGATATCCCACTTTCACCCACCATGTCCCCGCATACAGTCAGTATGCCCACACATGCCCAGTCCCCAGCAGCCATGGATAATAGACAGGTTAAGAATGGTGACATGGAACAGGCTAGTGTGTTGAGTATGGCGAGTGTGAGTGTAGACACCAGTCATAAGCAGAGAGCAGCTGAGGTCACACACAGAAAGATGAACAAGGGTGCTCAACAGAGGACTGCTGCCCATCACGCTTCTGTCGCAAGTGACATGGCAGGTGTCACCAGAAGCATGTCATGGTCTATCATGGAGTCAAAGGCGCATACTGACTGCAACACCAGACAGATGCTCAGGGTCATTAAAGCAGCTCACCCTGCCATGTGTGATGACCTCCATGGCAATTGAGTTGTCGTACATCATCCTGCCAATGTTGGGGATAGACAGTGGGGTGAGACATTGTCACTGCTCGACTGTGCAATGTGTGTGCTTGAGCATGTGGTGGGAGTAGGGCATCAGCCAGGTGGATGTAGGTAAGTAACATGATCAGCTGTGAGCCCACATGGCTGTACACATTCACAGTCCCATAGGGGCAGTACCAACAGCACTACTGAAGGAAGGGTGCTGTCCACACCAGACTGGAGCAGGCCATAGGCACATTGTCCTGGCCAGTCCTATCAGGGACTCAGGTCCAGCAGACAGCAGTCACCATCAGGGAGTAGTACTGCCTCTGTCCTTGATCCTGCTCATGCCAGTGATACTCCTGGCAAAACCAGATACCGCATCCCTGCCAGGAGACAGTGAACCGTACATCCTGCCATGTATGGTCTATACCTGTCCAACATAGCCCTGTGTTGGGCATCCACTTTGCTTGCTGGTATGCAGAGAAACACTCACACTTCCCTATCACAGGCCAGTCACCACCAGACATGCACAGCTCCTCTGCATGGCCGAGTTGAACATCACCCCTGCAGACACACACACATGATGTCAGCTGTATGGCCCACCTTAGGCCTCTGGCAATCCAACATCACACCCTGTGCATATGATGGTACGTGTGACACAACCCTGTTATCCATATTATTGATGCACAGACATGCTCATATGGGTCTGATGCACAAGGTGACTATAGTGTAGCAATGTCATGCTGTGTAAGGTGCTGTCTGCTAGTAGTAGTTATGGGTACACATCGAGGTGTATGTACCATGTCAGCCATGATGCACTATTGCTGTTAGTACTGCTGACTGACTGCAGTGTCATGTACTGTATTCTAGTTGTGTTCCAGGTGTCTGTGTGTCTGCAGGCTGTGGGCCTGCTGACAGTAGCAATGATGAATAAGGCAGAGTGGAAACACAATGACCTTTTCATAGCCAAGGTACAGCTGTACATGTACATGTTTACCAGGTGTGTTTATATGCAACACTATGTGAGGGGCAATTGTGGCAGACAGTGTGACCTTGCATACATACCCTTGACACAGCCACCTAGCCTGCATACATGTCACCTGGGTGTTCTGTAGGACCACAGGCTCACACATACAGAGGGGTTACTTGGTACTGGTACTAGGTCCCTCACCAGCCTACCCATGACATTCACTGCAACAGAGGCAGCTATCAACACCTGTTCCCCTGCCATTTATGTTACATCCACATGACCATTATGGTGTTGATGAGGGTTTGCCTGATACTGTGCATGATAGGTTTGGGATATGTATTCCTGACTCAGGTCAGCCTGTGTTAGTCTAACCTGACAATCACCGGCATGTGTGTCTGCTATCTCAACTGCATGTCTGGCCTCTCGTACTGGTAGTGCACACAGAGTCATAGTCCTGCACATGGGGCAGCTGACAAAGAGCTGAGCATAGCCCCTACCTGCACAGTCTTATGAACAATAGCACTAGATATATAACACAGATACCACAGTGGTACTGTAGTGCCGCTGTGTCTGCCACTACTATTGAAGTGGGCAAAAATTGCAGGGACTGTTAGGATTGCCAATGGTGGGTCCAGAGGCCCTTAACATGTTAGAGCCATCACACACACACACACACACACACACACACACACACACACACACACACACACACACACACACACACACACACACACACACACACACACACACACACACAAACACACACACACACACACACACACACACTGCTGCATGGGGGCATGCATTGAGACACACATGCACATGGAGGCGACACTCATCAGAGTAAATGACCTACCCATCTATTAATGTACAATACACTGTGATATGACCATTGCACCACAGTGGCTTGGTGTTAGAAACTGTGTAACTGTGCTTGTACAGTGGATGACATCTGTATGGGCCGACACTAGTTTGGCAAAGGGGAGTTCAGATGGTGGAAGAGGGAAACAAAATGGTATAGGCCATCAAATACACACACTGAAGACAGCCACAGAGGCTGTGCATACAGAAACACATACACAATTGCCAATAGAAATATTATTAACCCTACGTATCCAGTTGTATGTACTATCATGCTGTGTATACATGCCATGCTCCGCATACATTATATGCCTGGGGCATAACACACAAGCTCTTACAACCGATACTCTTGCAAATGCATTCATGGATGGCGGGATAACCCACCAGGCATAGCGATTGTTCTCTTTTACTGCTCCTACATACCTGCACAAGTGACAGTGTAACAGACTTTGTATCAGCATGATGTGTCAGTCAGGTATGATGTCTGATGCTGGCATGTGTGTCAGTATGGTATGTAACATATTTTGCAATGATATCACAGCAATGCTCATTGTCAGGGGACACAGACCACATATAGGTTGCAAACATGTAGATATCCCAAGTACATCTGTACAGATGACAGGTATAGGCTGTGTAGTGTTACATGGTGCATGTGAGGCAGATGCCACTAACAGGGTCTTTAAAGTAATGTCATGGGTAGGGGTCAACAGGCCTTAAAATGGTATAACCTACACACACAACGGCCACAGGGGATAAGCTTCATACACTACTTTAGTTGATATTGAGAGTAGAAACCCTATGTAGCTAACTATTTTCACTATAGTATTATGCAGTTATTGCACATGCCACAAAGCTTAGAGGGCTGACAAGTGTATAGAGGTATATATAGGGTGAATAACATCAGCAGGCCTTGTAAAGTAGGGAAATGGGGCATGTACTGGGTGGTACATGCCTTAAAATGGCATAACCCACACCCCCAGAGGATATGTGCCTCACCCAAACACACACACACACACACACACACGCACACACGCACACACACACACACACACACACACACACACACACACACACACACACACACACACACACTGATGTAAGGCTCTCACATACACACACTATCACAGTTGCCAGTATTGAGATTAGAACAGCTACCTATCTAGTTACGTATACTACAGTGTTATGCAATTATTCCACATGCCATGGAGCTTATAGGATTTGACAGTGTCACAAGGTATGTCTAAGTTGATTACATCAAGAGCCTTTGTAAAGTATGGCAATGGGAAATGTACTGGGTGGGAAGGGCGTCAAAATACATTACCCTACAGACATGCACACTTACAAACACCTTCACACACACACACATTTGCCAAAACTGAGTGTAGAACCCCTGTTTATCTAGTTACCTGTACTATATTGTTACTTGGTTATTACACACACCACAGAGCTTATAGTGCTGAGTGCTGTCAAACGTACTTCTAAGGGCAATGACATTGGCAGGACTGCTAAAGTAGATCACTGGGAAGTGTTGTGGGTGGGGATGGGAAAGTCCTCAAAATACTTCCTCCTACAAACGTACACATTTAGCAACTCTTGCACATAGACTTATACACACACATTTGCAGTACCTAAGAGTAGAGCCCCTGCCTATCTAGTTATTTGTACTATAGTGTTACGCAGTTATCAAATGCACTACATAGCTTACAAGGCTGACAACTGCACAAAGATACTTCTAAGCTGAATGACATCAGCAGGACTGATAAAGTAGGGGACTGGGTGGGAAAGACCTCAAAATACTTCTTCTTACAAACATACACATTTACAAACTCTTGCACATACTTATACATACAAACATTTGTTGGACATGGTAGTAGAACCCCTGCCTATCTAGTTATTTGTACTATAGTGTTATGCAGTTATCAAATGTGCTACAGAGCTTATAGGGCTGACAAGTGCCCAAAGGTGCTTCTAAGGTGAATGACATTAGCAGGACTGCTAAAGTTGGGCACTGGGATGTGTACTGGGTGGGAAAGTCCTCAAAATACTTCAGCCTACAAACATACACACATTAGCCAGAACTGGGAATAGGACCCCTGACTATCTACTTATTTGTACTATACTGTTACATAGTTATTGCATGCACCACAGAGCTTATAGGGCTAGGGCTGTGCAAAGGTGATTCTAAGGGGAATTACATCAGCAGGACTGCTCAAGTAGAGTACTGAGAAGTGTTGTGGGTGGGAAAGTCCTCAAAATACATCATCCTATAAACATACACACTTACACATTTGCCAGAACTG
This sequence comes from Protopterus annectens, assembly GCF_019279795.1. NCBI lineage: Eukaryota > Metazoa > Chordata > Ceratodontiformes > Protopteridae > Protopterus > Protopterus annectens. The sequence continues at coordinate 155,172,580 of NC_056748.1, read as the reverse complement.
GGAATGGAACCCCTGCCTATCTAGTTATTTGTACTATACTGTTACATAGTTATTGCACACACCACATAGCTTATAGGGCTGGGGCTATCCTATAAGCATACACACGCGCACACACACACACACACACACACACACACACACACACACACACACACACACACACACACACACACACACACACACACACACACACACACACACACACACACACACACACATTTGCCAGAACTGGGAATGGAATCCCTGCTTATCTCGTTGTTTGTACTATACTGTTACATAGTTTTTGGACGTGCAATGAAGCTTATAGGGCTGGGCTGTGCAAAGGTTCTTCTAAGGGGAAATGACATCAGCAGGACTGCTAAAGTGGGGCACTGGGAAGTGTTGTGGGTGTAGGTCCTCAAAATATGTCATCCTATAAACATACACACTTACACATTTGCCAGAACTGAGAATGGAACCCCTGCCTATCTAGTTATTTGTACTATACTATACCGTTAAGTAGTTATTGCACATGCCACTGAGCTTATAGGGCTGGGGTTCTGCAAAGGTACTTCTTAGGGGAATAAAATCAGCAGGACTGCTAAAGTGGGGTACTGGGAAGTGTTGTGGGTGGCAAGGTCCTCAAAACACATCATGCTATAAACATACACACTTACACATTTGCCAGAACTGGGAATGGAATGCCTGCCTATCTAGTTATTTGTACTACACTGTTACATAGTTATTGCATGCACCACGGAGCATAAAGGGATGGGGCTGTACAAAGGTACTTCTGAGGGGAATGCCATCAGCAGGACTGCTAAAGTACAGCACTGGGAAGTGTTGTGTGTGGGAATGGCCTAAAACTGTGTTGTGTGTGGGAATGGCCTAAAACTGTTTTATCTACAAACAAATACACACACACACACACTCTTACATTTGGCAGGACTGAGATTAGAACCCCTATCTATCTCATTATTTGTACTATAGTGTTATGTATCTATTGCATGTGCTACAGAGCTGATAGGGCTAATAGGTGTCCAATGGTACTTCTAAAGTGAATAACAGTAGCAGATCTTGTGAAGTAGTGCAATGGGAAGTGTACTGAGTGGGAACAGCCTCCTACTATCTATGCCTACACACATGCACACACACGCACAGGCAGGTGATGTGATATTATAACCCCCACCTCAGTACTATTACACAGTGAAGGTCATGTACATGCTGGATTACAACCAGTATGCCCCTGCCCACAGCAGGACATCACTCTATGCCATTCAGGGTATCCATGTATGTGATTCACTCTGTGTTTTTCCCCTGTGTCTCTCCCTCTATCACTGTCTGTCTCTCACTTCCCCACATTTATGTGTGTGTATGCTTGACATATTATCTGTTGCCCATATATATGTCTGTGTATCACAAGCAACAGATGCAGATATATCACATATGAGCTACCTACAGCTTGCTGAGGGTAATCCTGCCTGATGGGTGTGTGTAGGGACAGTTAATGTATATATAGCTGTCTGTATGCAAAGACATGTATACACAATGCAGCCATATAGTCCACTGTTGGTTCCAACATGGCCTGTAATTCTCTAAATGTAGGAGCATGTCCAGTGTGACCTTCTATGGTGAGAGTGAGACTCCATTCCAGAGATAGGTATACTCTTGTTTGGGGCTTTGTGTGCTACAGCCATACCTCTCGGTAGTAAACAGGACTTTCCTAGGGGTACTGGGTCTGTTTAGCAGACATTTTCTTACATATCTGTAGTCTGACACTGCAATGTATTGTGTCATTACCTAATGACAGACATCCTCAGATCATCACAGTGCTTTACCAGAGGAATACAAGATGTATGATGGACAGACCAATATTATGAGCCTGGCTATATACATTGTTGCCCAACCAGGCCAGTTGGGAGGTGTGGCTGCAGCTGGTTGACTGATGACACTGTGTAAACAGTCTAGCAACTTGGTGATATACTGGCTGGGGATCTCCTGCTTGTGTGGTATCTTTATTACCTGAGGAGTCTTATCCTGGTGTGGCCATACCTCTCAACTGTACATATTTTGATGGATTGTTCAGGTGTTTGCCTAGATGTTTCATCCATTCTACATAAACTTGTGTTTTTATGGCAAGTTAGTAGCATATAATTGAAGACTGACATTACAAAATAATGACAGACATTACTGTTTCAGACTACATAACCTTCAGACAGTTCCCGCTAATGCAAAACCCTTCATCCTACCAACTTTCTCAGTATGTAAGGTCAATATTTACATGTTCCTATCATTGTGCCTTTGTCCCACTTTTATTTATGACCTTGTCCAGATGTCTTGCTGTCAGCGGTTGGGATGTATGGGTGTGGGTACAGAGTGCATTCTACTGTGTAGACATGTCCATTATATGTGTAGTATATTCCACATTGCACTGTGACTTCCAGGTATGTCAGTGGCAGAGCAGTACAGAGAATTGTGGTGAACCACTGGCAGACAGTTGTGTATAGGTTGATGGTTTGCTATGACTTTAGTAGGGTATTGGCCCTGAAGCCCTTATAACCCACACAGATGAGAGTGTAGCCCATGTTAAGACATATCAGCACACAAAGCCCCTGTCCAGCAGAGACATGGGTGGGATCACAGGACTGTCTTCTGTGCACTTATACAGGGAGCACATCACTAAGGGCATTGAGGCACTTAGCTTGCTGTTGACAGGGAGTGAATTCCACAGATGGGTTGGGTGTGGTGCACATATCTGTCAAACCAGCAAGCCATACTGATATCATAGCCCAGGTTGATGCTGCACCTACAGGTTGATGGAGTGGACCTTGAGTTCCAGATGTGCTACAGTCCCATCAAGGCAGTGCATACCACTCAACCTGTTCGTACAAGAAATATGGACAAAGCACGAAAAAATGGGGGAACAAAGACATTTAAACATTGCTCTTATAAACTTAGAAAGTTGTTAGGGTAATAGAATTTGTTTTAATATACATTTTCTGAAGGATATGAAGTCTAAAACTCAAATGTATGCCATTATTTAGTGACATCAGTCCTCAGATCATCCCAGTGATTTGCCAGAAGACCACAAATTTTATAAGGAACAAACCAAATAAATGACCCAGAAATCTGGACATTCTGTGAAAATATGGACAGTTGGGAGGTAAGAGGCAGGGTCTGGATTGCTTTATATGCCAGACAGAGGTCACCTCAGCATAGTCTATATGGCACGCAGTAGAGGGAGAGTACTGTTAGGTGTTTGGGGATTGGGGTAAGGCCTCTGTGTTTACAAGTCTCTTGTGTGTGGAGTCTACATGGTCTGTGGTGTGTAGATTTATGGGGTTCTCGTGTGATTTTGCCTCTGAGGTGTCCATTGTTTGAGTTTTGTTTGGTTGCAGACCTCCACTTACATGGGTGTGCGTTGTCTATTTGCAGGTGATGTTTACTGACCCATTACACTGCATGGCACCAATGTTACTGCACATTCTGTCCTGGTGTGCATATTCTCCATTTGTCTGGCCAGTGGTTCCCCTTCCCATTATGTGTGTCTCTTTGCCCTTCCATAGTCCAGTCACAGGCTTTGGCCACAGTGGCTGCTGTTATGTATTTGTAATTCTGATGTGAGTGGGATACATGCCATTACATCTCACACTGGGTTGTGGTATTCATACCTCTGAGTGTACCTATTAAGTAGGTTGTCCGTCACTTCACACTCCATTTGCTGTGTTCCTTAGATGGTTTGTGTTGCTATATGTTATTATGAGGCTACATGTTGGCCTAGCTATCATACTATCACAGACTGACATCTGCCCAGGCCAAAATATGACAGTCAGACAAAGGCCCACACATGAGAATGGGGTGTTAATCGTGTTCTGCCAAGCATAGACAGTTGGGAGACCAGATTAGTAATTGCTTGTTTGCTTTTATGGGTTAGATGTCTGCTTCCTCACTGTCTGCCACTGCTATTTTGACATGACCATTTCATGCTTGGCAAATAGTTGGCAAGCAAATGCAATGTTAGGACAAGCAGAACAGATATCCAAGGCATATTTGTGCTCCTTCTGTGACAACCTGTGTCATTCCAGGGGTATGGCTGTTGGCCATTGACATGTTGTCAATGCTGACACAGAGAGGTGGCAGCCTTTTATACACTGGCAGTACACTGACCTTCAGGTACCTCAACATCTGAGAGCCAGACATCTAGACAAAGCCATAAGTGATTTGGGGATGGAGGCCTAAATGTAGGGACCATTTTTAAGTATAGGCCTTACAAACCTAGAAAGGTGGTTCAATAACAGGTTTTGCATTAGCATGCATGTTTCTATGGGTATGCAGTCTGACACTACAGTCTGTCATTATTTTCTGACCTTAGTCTTGCGTAATTTGCCAATGAATTGCCAGGCAACTACTATTTCATGTTATACAGACCACAATTATGATGCAAAATTCCGAACATTGTGCAGTAGTTCTGTACAGTGTAGAGGTATGGTAGGTACTGTGTAGGTTACTCCAAACTGTGTACTGTCCATATCTGTGGCTCCCTGTCTATGACCTGTACAGGTTTCTTACATTAACAGATATTGACATCTGTACAGTCGGTATATCTCCTACCGTAGGTGTGGCTGACATGCATAATAGTTGGCACTGCAGTTCTCTGAACATGGCCCTGTCAAAGATGGCACTGTACCTAGGCCACTACAACACAACAGCCAGGTGTAGGTGCTAGCCAATTCCTGACAGTATTAACGACACATATACATAGCTCATTGCCCCTGCATATTGTGGACGTGCAACAAGTTATCATGTGTATTGCGACAGCCCTTGGAATGTGTGCTCTGCTGCTATTTCCCCTACAAACATACCTGTTACTGCATTTCTATGGGAATATGGGGGGGGGCAGACCTGTCAACTGTACACATTTGCCCAGACTGTGCTGGTATCTGCTTTACATTTTGGTTCCATTTAGCATAGTATTGTGCCCTGTCTTGGGGACTAGAGGCATATCACTAAAGACCACAGGTCAGATTGTAAAGACATACAGTTGAGTTTCAGACTTCTTACCCTTCAGAGCCTTACTGCAACTCCAAGACCTGCTGTGCTATCACTGTGTAAGTCTGTAGGGGGTAGTTCATCATTGTCTCCATTGTGGGCCTTTGCCAGACATTTCTTTATGGTTTTCTACAGCTGACTTGCTGGGTAAGGCTGAGGGGGTGAGTATGGAACCCCCACACTGGCATGCATGCCTGTGACCTATGACCCTCTGTTAGGTGCTCCCCCCATATATACTACAGTGGAATTTGTCAACTGGGGTACTACTGCATAGTGTGGGGAGGCCAGTATTGAGCAAACATTTCCTGGAGTCCCACATAGCTGTCAGTTGTCTGCTGCTATCCCAGTAGGCCACCCCATTTCCTTGCATGCAAGTATCAATACCATAGATATGCTACCAGAACACACAAATACATTCATTTAATGCTAAGAAGACTGACTTACCTTGTGCCTGATGCAGTTGTGGATGGTGCATGAGGGCTGCCTATGGCGGATGCACTCAGTACACTGCCTATACATGGTAAGTTAAAGGTAGTGTGATGTGTGTGTGTCATCCATTTTACTGTGTGTGTGAGTCAGAGAGAGGTGTCAGTCCCTGGGTGCCTACAGTGTCAGTGTGTGTCTTATGCATTGCCTCTTTGCCAAGGCCAGGCCATACTGGACATGCCTCTGTCTGCCTACAGGACCTGGATCAGGGAATTCCTCCTCTGAGTCCCTCTGTGCCTGTTTGGATCTTGGCAATGGTGAGGGGCTATGTGACTCTTCCCCGTGCTGTTCCTGCTGCAGCTGTTTTCACAGGATCATATTGTGTAGCATGGCACATACTATGAACATGTGTTCACATGTGGCTGGAGAGTACAGCAAAGCTCCACCAGATATGTCAAGGCAGTGGAACTGTCACTTGAGCATCCGGAACACACACTCTATAATGATCCTGGTTTGTGCGTGTGCCTTATTATGGTATTCTTGAGTAGGTGTGTGCACATTTCTGATGGGTGTCATCATCCACGGCTTCAGTGCATAGCCAGCATCCCCCACCAGATGGCCATACGGGATGTCCCCTCTGGCAAATCGCCGATACAGCTGTGAGGAATGCCAGATGTGGGAGTCGTGTTAGATTCCAGGGCTGCCAGCACACACATTCACGATAATGCCTGGGCATTGCACATGACCTGGCAGTTGATGGAGAGGAAGCCCTTGCAGTTTATGTAGACTCTACCCTGCTCACCGAGTGGTGCTTTTATGTGGATGTGCGTACAGTCTATGGCATCCAGTACCTCTGGGTAGTTTGCTACATGGTGGAAGAGGCACATATTGCTGTTCAACTCCTCATGGGTGCTGGTGAAATAAATGTGCTCACCAGCATGTGGTAGCATGGCATCCAGGAACTGGTGGAGTACCCTGGATGCGGATGCCTGTGAGACCCCCATGATGTCCCCAGGAAGTCTTTGGAAAGTACCTGTAGCTGGTATTCTTACGGTTACATCAATAACAGGTTTTGCATTAGCATGCATGTTTCTATGGGTATGCAGTCTGACACTACAGTCTGTCATTATTTTCTGACCTTAGTCTTGCGTAATTTGCCAATGAATTGCCAGGCAACTACTATTTCATGTTATACAGACCACAATTATGATGCAAAATTCCGAACATTGTGCAGTAGTTCTGTACAGAGTAGAGGTATGGTAGGTACTGTGTAGGTTACTCCAAACTGTGTACTGTCCATATCTGTGGCTCCCTGTCTATGACCTGTACAGGTTTCTTACATTAACAGATATTGACATCTGTACAGTCGGTATATCTCCTACCATAGGTGTGGCTGACATGCATAATAGTTGGCACTGCAGTTCTCTGAACATGGCCCTTTTAAAGATGGCACTGTACCTAGGCCACTACAACACAACAGCCAGGTGTAGGTGCTAGCCAATTCCTGACAGTATTAATGACACATATACATAGCTCATTGCCCCTGCATATTGTGGACGTGCAACAAGTTATCATGTGTATTGCGACAGCCCTTGGAATGTGTGCTCTGCTGCTATTTCCCCTACAAACATACCTGTTACTGCATTTCTATGGGAATATGGGGGGGGGGGCAGACCTGTCAACTGTACACATTTGCCCTGACTGTGCTGGTATCTGCTTTACATTTTGGTTCCATTTAGCATAGTATTGTGCCCTGTCTTGGGGACTAGAGGCATATCACTAAAGACCACAGGTCAGATTGTAAAGACATACAGTTGAGTTTCAGACTTCTTACCCTTCAGAGCCTTACTGCAACTCCAAGACCTGCTGTGCTATCACTGTGTAAGTCTGTAGGGGGTAGTTCATCATTGTCTCCATTTGTGGGCCTTTGCCAGACATTTCTTTATGGTTTTCTACAGCAGACTTGCTGGGTGAGGCTGAGGGGGTGAGTATGGAACCCCCACACTGGCATGCATGCCTGTGACCTATGACCCTCTGTTAGGTGCTCCCCCCATATATACTACAGTGGAATTTGTCAACTGGGGTACTACTGCATAGTGTGGGGAGGCCAGTATTGAGCAAACATTTCCTGGTGTCCCACATAGCTGTCAGTTGTCTGCTGCTATCCCAGTAGGCCACCCCATTCCCTTGCATGCAAGTATCAATACCATAGATATGCTACCAGAACACACAAATACATTCATTTAATGCTAAGAAGACTGACTTACCTTGTGCCTGATGCAGTTGTGGATGGTGCATGAGGGCTGCCTATGGCAGATGCACTCAGTACACTGCCTATACATGGTAAGTTAAAGGTAGTGTGATGTGTGTGTCATCCATTTTACTGTGTGTGAGTCAGAGAGAGGTGTCAGTCCCTGGGTGCCTACAGTGTCAGTGTGTGTCTTATGCATTGCCTCTTTGCCAAGGCCAGGCCATACTGGACATGCCTCTGTCTGCCTACAGGACCTGGATCAGGGAATTCCTCCTCTGAGTCCCTCTGTGCCTGTTTGGATCTTGGCAATGGTGAGGGGCTATGTGACTCTTCCCCGTGCTGTTCCTGCTTCAGCTGTTTCCGCAGGATCATATTGTGTAGCATGGCACATACTATGAACATGTGTTCACATGTGGCTGGAGAGTACAGCAAGGCTCCACCAGATATGTCAAGGCAGTGGAACTGTCACTTGAGCATCCGGAACACACACTCTATAATGATCCTGGTTTGTGCGTGTGCCTCATTATGGCATTCTTGAGTAGGTGTGTGCACATTTCTGATGGGTGTCATCATCCACGGCTTCAGTGCATAGCCAGCATCCCCCACCAGATGGCCATACGGGATGTCCCCCCTGGCAAATCCCTGATACAGCTGTGAGGAATGCCAGATGTGGGAGTCGTGTTAGATTCCAGGGCTTCCAGCACACACATTCACGATAATGCCTGGGCATTGCACATGACCTGGCAGTTGATGGAGAGGAAGCCCTTGCAGTTTATGTAGACTCTACCGTGCTCACCGAGTGATGCTTTTATGTGGATGTGCGTACAGTCTATGGCATCCAGTACCTCTGGGTAGTTTGCTACATGGTGGAAGAGGCACATATTGCTGTTCAACTCCTCATGGGTGCTGGGGAAATAAATGTGCTCACCAGCATGTGGTAGCATGGCATCCAGGAACTGGTGGAGTACCCTGGATGCAGATGCCTGTGAGACCTCCATGATGTCCCCAGGAAGTCTTTGGAAAGTACCTGTATCTGGTATTCTTACGGTTACACATACCATGGTCTCCACTGGGATGGGTTCCGCTCTGTTGGTTCTGGGTCTGAGGTGAGGCCAGCACAGCTCGATTATTTGCTGAAGTATGCCCCTGTCCACCCTGTAGCACTCTACTATCTCCAGATCATGTAGCCCCTGGTAGGTTACCCTGGGTCCGAACACTCTTCTCTTCCTACTCAGTCTGGGGTGGTTATCATCATTATCCTCCTCACTGCCCTCAGTCTCTAGCACATACTGATGTATCAAAGTGACAGCAGCCCCTAACATGTTGTCGGTGAAATCCCCTGAGTGTGTACACCAGTGGTGCAGGGTTTGTGGGAATAAACAGACTGAAGGGTGTTTGAAACAGACTGAAGGGTGTTTGCAAATCCTGAGTGTGTACACCAGTGGTGCAGGGTTTGTGGGAATAAACAGACTGAAGGGTGTTTGCACGTTAAATCCCCTGAGTGTGTACACCAGTGGTGCAGGGTTTGTGGGAATAAACAGACTGAAGGGTGTTTGCCTGAGTGTGTACACCAGTGGTGCAGGGTTTGTGGGAATAAACAGACTGAAGGGTGTTTGCACGTTAAATCCCCTGAGTGTGTACACCAGTGGTGCAGGGTTTGTGGGAATAAACAGACTGAAGGGTGTTTGCACGTTAAATCCCCTGAGTGTGTACACCAGTGGTGCAGGGTTTGTGGGAATAAACAGACTGAAGGGTGTTTGCACGTTAAATCCCCTGAGTGTGTACACCAGTGGTGCAGGGTTTGTGGGAATAAACAGACTGAAGGGTGTTTGCACGTTAAATCCCCTGAGTGTGTACACCAGTGGTGCAGGGTTTGTGGGAATAAACAGACTGAAGGGTGTTTGCACGTTAAATGCCCTGAGTGTGTACACCAGTGGGGCTGGGATAGTGGGAATAAACAGACTGAAGGGAGTTTGCACGTTAAATCCTGAGTGTGTACACCAGTGGTGCAGGGTTTGTGGGAATAAACAGACTGAAGGGTGTTTGCGTTAAATCCCTGAGTGTGTACACCAGTGGTGCAGGGTTTGTGGGAATAAACAGACTGAAGGGTGTTTGCGCTAAATCCCTGAGTGTGTACACCAGTGGTGCAGGGTTTGTGGGAATAAACAGACTGAAGGGTGTTTGCCGTTAAATCCCTGAGTGTGTACACCAGTGGTGCAGGGTTTGTGGGAATAAACAGACTGAAGGGTGTTTGCCGCAAATCCCCTGAGTGTGTACACCAGTGGTGCAGGGTTTGTGGGAATAAACAGACTGAAGGGTGTTTGCACGTTAAATCCCCTGAGTGTGTACACCAGTGGTGCAGGGTTTGTGGGAATAAACAGACTGAAGGGTGTTTGCCCCTGGTGTGTACACCAGTGGTGCAGGGTTTGTGGGAATAAACAGACTGAAGGGTGTTTGCACGCTTAAATCCCTGTGTGTACACGTTAAATCCCCTGAGTGTGTACACCAGTGGTGCAGGGTTTGTGGGAATAAACAGACTGAAGGGTGTTTGCACGTTCATACTGTGCTGCTGCACATGCTGCCTGTATGACTGGCTGCTTATAATACATTCCACCTGCTTGCTATTGTATTTCTACTTGATTGCTTTTAGCCTGCTATTCCCCTTTTTTTGTATTTTGCCTTCCAATTTCCACCCCTTTTAAGCTTTAGGTTCATAGGTTCATACTAGGCTATCTGCCCTAGGGCACTTACAACCCTAGCCAGAGTGTATTTGGCTTTCGCCACCCATTTTAAATTAATTTTGCTATGCCCTTTTTCGAGGTTAGTATACTGTGCCTCTGTCTAACAGTGACACAGAAGTGATACCCGGGGTAAACCTACGATCTCCCATCCACTCATCAAGATTCCTCTTGAAGAGAGTCAATGAGGGACTCTGCGTAACCTGGACTGGGATTTTATTCCAGAGTGAAGGGAGCCTCTGGGTTATGAATCTGTCCCTCCAGCATGTCCTATTTATTTCGGTACTGAGGTTCAAGTCTCTAGCGTAGCTCGATGGGATTTGGATTTTCTGAGGTGCAGCATGTCCATTAATTCTGGGTTGGACATGGCTTTATACGTCAGGCACAGATCGCCTCTGAGCAGGTGGTATGCCACTGAGTAGAGCTGGAGTTTCTTTAACCAGGCAGCATATGGCATCTGTTTGAGCCCTTTGATCCTCTTGGTGAGGTACTTTTGGGGTCTTTCCAGTTGCTGCAGCTATCTGGTAAGGTACATCCCAAAAGGGGCATTGTACTCAATTATGGGCCTGATGAGGGATGAGTAAAGAAGCACAATGACCTCCCCTGATCTAGATGTGAATCCCTTCATGATTAGGTGGGCTATATAAAATGTTTTTCTAACCACTTTGGCCACGTGGTTGTCAAATGAGAGATTGCTATCAACTTGGGTCCCCAGGTTCCTAATTACTTCTTCCAGATTAATGGATTACCACCTATGTGGTAATTTGTGGGCACTTTGTTTTGCCAAAGGGATGACTATACACTTTTGGCATTTAGCTTGAGGCCATGGCTCTGGCACCAGTTGTCTGTTTCTATGAGGCCCTTTTGGAGGATGCTTGTGTCGGCTGGAGAGTCGATTATGGCGCCCAGTTTGCAGTGATCTGTGAACTTGGTCAGCCACAGTCCTTCCGTGTTGGCCTGTACCTCTGAGAAATATATACCAAACAAGAGAGGTCCCAGGACTGAGCCTTGTGGGACGCCACTTGTAACTGGTTTGGAGTCTGACATGGCTCCAGCAATTCTAACCATGTGGGTTCTGTCCTTGAGCCAGTTTGTAACTCATCTAGTGACATAGGGGTTTATATTTAAGCTGGTGAGCTTATCTATAATGCCCAAGTGGGGTATTGTATCAAAGGCTTTTGCGAGGTCCAGGTAGGCTGTGTGGACCACCTTCCCCTCGTCAATGGCCTTGGTGACTGTTTCAAAGAAATAGAACAGGTTTAAGAGGCAGGATCTGCCCTTAACAAAGCCGAACTGGGTAGGATCCAGTGTCTGTAGGTCCCCAATATTTTTATTTATGAGGTCCATGATGATCCTTTCCATAGCTTTGCAGACCAAGCTAGTCAGGCTTATGGGGCAATAGTTTCCAGGATCCACTGAGGCACCGCCTTTGTGGAGAGGGACCACTGTTGCTGTACGCCACTCTTTGGGTACATATCCTGTAGTAAGGCTGAGATTGAACAGTAGTTTTATGTTTGGGTTTAGCTCTTCTTGGAGTTCATGTAGGATGCAGCCCGGGACACTGTTTGGTCAGATTGATGCTGTGTTTTTTGCTTTGGAGAGGGCGGCTCTTACCTGAGCATCTGAGATGTCAGGGGGGCAGCACTCTGCTGGGATAGATATTTGCCCTTTTGGTGGGGGGGGGAGAAGTTTGCACTGAACCTGTCAGCTAGGATGTTGGCAATGTCTGTGGGTTCAGTGTATTTTTTGTCATTTTGGACTAATTCTGAGCATATCTGGGAATTCCCACCCAGGTTCCTAACATAACTAAAGAAAGCCTTGTGATTATCCTTAGCGTCCTGTGCAATTTTTCTCTCGAAGCTGGCCTTAGACGATTTTATGAGTGCCCGTAGTTTTTTGCTAATACTGATCAGAGATGCCTTCCCTTTTTGGGATTTTGCTCTATCATGTAGTAGTTTCCTCCTTCTATTGTATAGTTTGTTTATGGCTGGGGTCCACCAGACAGGACGTCTGCCTTTGGAGGATTGTGTCTTGGTTTTATTTGGGATTGCATGATCCATGCATTCCTGAAGGTGTTCATAGAATGTGTTTATAAAGGATTCTGTGGTCTGGGCTGTATTTTCCAGAGGCCCGAGGGCTTTGAAGGATTCCACCTCGGTTTTGAGGAGTGTAAAATTTGCTTTAGAGAAGTTTTTCACTGTGGTTTTCTGGGCAGGGAGTGGGGTCGGGATGTGAATATCCAGTGAGATTAGTTTATGGTCTGATCTTACCAGTGAGGGATACACTTCTGGTCTGGAGCATAGAGTCCCTATGTTGGTGATGATCAGGTCCAGTATGTTTTCCCCTCTTGTGGGAGTGGTAACAAGTTGTTCCATAGCATTTGAGTTTATAAATTCTAGGAACCTTTGGGCTAGGGTGTTGGAGCTAAAGTAATGCTCCCAGTCTATGTTTGGGTAGTTGAAGTCGCCCAATATAATGGCATTTGGAGAGACCTTCATATTTTCCAGTGTTCTCAGGAAGGCTGAGTGGGGTTCCTGGGTTTGGGAGGGTGGTCTGTAGCAGGCTATAAACTGGAAGGCAGTTTTACCTACTGTTAGTTGCACATGGATAGTTTCTGATGCTTCGTACTGTGCCACCAACCTGTAGGTGTGGGTATATTTGACAAATATTGATACTCCCCCTCCTTTTGTGGTTCGGTCCAAGTTTTGGGGCTGAAAAGCATGGTATGAGGTATAACCTGGTAGTGCTGGGGTGCTCTCGGGAGCCTTGAACCAGGTTTCTGTTACTGCACAGATATTGATGTTCTCCATGCTAAGGAGAGTTTTGAGTGCGTGCATCTTGAGGTTTAGACTTCTGGCATTGAGTAGCATTACTCTCAGTTTCCTATCCCTTGTGATACCTATGGAGGTGGGTTTGTCTTTTGTGCCTTGCCTAAAAAAGGCACTATGGGGGTGGCAAGAGCCTTTGCCAATATCCGAAAGCCCAGGGGTGACAGGTGCAAGCCGTCCCTAGTGAAGTATCGTGGCTTGTCGAGCATGTCATCCCAGGCTGACAGGCATTGGATCCCCTTTGATTGACACCAATACTTAAGCCAATTGTTGAAATTGATCATCTTGTCTTCATATTGTGGCATCATTCTTGGTGAGGGTAAGATGCTACTCAAGGTCAGGGTCATACTGGCCTGGGCTACATGCTCAGAGAGCTCCTCTATGTCTCTTTTCATGTAGTCCAGAGAGGTACGTCTCAGGTCATTCACACCAGCATGGACAATGACTGAGTCATACTTGTACTTGCCTTGGAGTGACCTGAGTGCTTGTGTTATGTGGCGGATCCTAGCGCCCAACAGGCAGCTCACTGTGACCTTCTCCTTGTTCAGCCTGGTGAGCGAGATGTCAGTGTGCCTGACAATAGAGTCACCTATTACAAGTGTATCAGGTGTGTTGTTTAGCCTTAAGGGCTGTGAATGTTTAGCACACTGGCTTTGTGAGCTATGTGTTGCACGTGTTTTGTTTTGGGGTAGCGGTTGCTTGGGTGTCTGCTTTTGAGGTCTCTGCTGCTTAGGCAGATTTTTATTTAGAGCCTCTGAGTATGTTTTTGTGTGTTTATGTGTTTGGTTTGCTGTCTTGGTAAGTCTATGTGAGACTGGAATTGCAGTGAGTGTGGTTTCCTTCTCCTCCTGACTGGTTATGCCAGTACTGAGTTGAGAGAGCTTAGCCTCCTGTTTGGCTATATGGTTGCATCTCTCACATGTGTTGGAATTTGTTGGGAGGAGGAGAGGGTTGTCTCTGTACATGAGACAGTTGTAACATTGCCTCAAGATTCCCAGATTCACCAGCTGGACTGGAGAGGAGATTGACAACTAACCTTTGGACATGCTAGAATAGTATTGGTAATTCCTTTATAATTGAAAGAAAGGGCCAATGGGGAACAAGGTACTCAAGGGGAGTTTGTGAGGGTGTAGTGCTTTTAATTTTTTAGTGCTGACTTATATAATTGCTTTAGTGGGCAAGTGCCAGGCTTTAGAGTAGGAATAGGGTGTTTATTATGAGAACTAGATCAGTTCTAAGGGAAAAAGTGAAGAGCAGACTTTGTAGAGCCAAGAATGGTTTAAACCCAATTAAGTGGTGCTGTTCGATGCTGCGCTATGCGCAAAATCACACAAAGCCGTGCTAAAGCGGGTTTTATACAGGGGGACTTGAAAGAGCTAGAAATTGGCCCAAAATGGCCAATAGACTACCAGATTCTTGTGCTGGGAACACTCCTCCAAGGATAGATAGGCTGATCTAAGCTTCCCACTGCCACTGGTGAACAAAGAAGCCTCCCTTTATCCAAGAAAGGAAATGGGCAACACAGGAACTTTCCAAAAGTCCAGAATACAGCAAAGCCTGTATTTGGACTACTCTTTGAGGTGTGCCACGCAAACCTGCTGCCCAAATGTAAACAGTCCTACTATTTACATTTTTTTTTGGACACACACTCTTCATTTCATGGAATAAGTCAATACAGCCCCGGACACACACCCTTGCTTAGCTGTGGTAGCTGTGGATCTCCAATGTGTTTACACCAAGCATGACACACCCCCTTTTCATGTCAGCTGCTTCTCTTGCTTACACTCCAGAATTATAGCTCCTACACGGTTAGGTGCATTTGGACATGGTCTCTCAATTTGTGATTCATTAATAGTTGCTCATTTGCATACCCCCTGCCTTAGTCCCTTGCTGCACCACTACACCGCAGCCTTTCTCATTTGCAAGCACTGTTCCCTGTTATTGTTTTGATTCTTTGCGTGCCATAGACTTTAATGACAAAATGTAGATTTCACTTAAAATTGTCTTTTCACATTTATTTTTTTATTTTCGGCTCGATCCCGTTTGCGCACCGCTGCCCTATGCTTAAATGGCCGAAATCAGCCAAAAAAAAGATTTGATTTTTATTTTTTTGCAACTCTTTTCCATGCTAATGACCATATTTTTGGCCATTGGCATGCCTACTGATTATAATACATGCTTTACTTTGAGCTGTCATGCCTCCATTTTGATTTTTGCAGAAATGTATTCAGCTAGTAGCGGCCGAATACATTTCAGCAGAGGACTCTATTCTGGCACGGATGCCTGCCTGCTTGCTGAATCACTAATTTACCTCATTTTCATGGGTTTCACCAACAAATAAGGTAATTAGCATTATTCAATGGTGTCCATGCCAGAATAGTGCTGGGAGGCTCGTGCACCTTCCCAGCCTACTTTCCTGAATCATACATGCTCCAAACTTCATGTTCAGGCCATGCCACTATTCAGAAATGGGATTTTACATTCCTGAATCCCGGGGAGTGTCTATCCATTTGAAAACCTGTTATTAATCTCTGGTCATTGAAAATTATTTGACTTGTGTGATACTTCACAGCATGAAATGGGGAACTGAGACAGGAGAAATGTTTAAGTATTTTGTATATTACTTTTTCTTTGACAGTAGAATCCATCTTATTTCAAAATGGATGCTGATAACATAGGCCTGTCTCATTTTACCCCCTGTATTGGCATTTCCTAGTGCCGATTTGGAGGATTGGAACTTATACCTAATAAAGCAAAACTTAGATATGGAATCTGTAGCTTTTTAGTTAGCCAGCAACATAGAGGTATTTAGCTCTAATAGGTCTGTGGCATTAGTCTGATAAATATGAAAATGTTTGCTCAAAAGCTTTTACAGTACAAAATTGTCTAGTTTCTTTGCTCAGATAGCCAAGACCTTAATTGCTTAGTCCCCCAGATACTAGTGTTCTTTTACAATGAAGGATATTTACTCTGTGAACAGTGCTGTACAAATTTTATTTTAAACCTTAACATTCCTGCTCCCCCAGTGAGGTGCACATGCACAGGTGAGAGCATCACTGCAATAATGTAATTTACACCGATGCATTACTTTGTTTTTTTGATGTGTGGTGTCCTTTATGCTTTGTATTTCTTTCTGACCTCATTATCCTAATCAAGTCTCCTCTCAAAGAAACAAGGAAAAAGAAATGGAACCTGTTCCCAGAAAAAAAATAGCCTTATCCCTGAGACCATCCCTCTGACCTTCCTTTCTCTTCATCCATGTGCATCTACCTTCCTCACTCATAACTCACTTGCACTGTCCTATCCCCCTCCTTCCTTGAGGTCCATGCACTGTGTGACTTACCTAACTACATCCCGCTCCCCATAATCATGTTTAGATAACTGTCTATTGCTTTGCTGGTGATGTGCCATGCCGTGCCACATCACAGATTTTTTGTTATTTCCTCAGGTAACTGACAGATTCCACTGCATTGCAACATTCTGCATAGCACAGCTCAGTAAACAAGAGATATGCATGTATGTACTTAGAGATATACAGGTATGTACTTAGCAGTTTACTAAATAGATTGAAATATATAACACTACATACAGCAATAACGAATGCATTCAACACAGTTATATGAGAACAGCATGTTTAACTTCTGCACCATATCTATGTTACAATTTTCATACACATGACATTTGCAGAGTGGACTGTCACTTCCTTTGCACTGATATTTTCGGACATCTCTGCTTGTGCTTTTCAGTCACTATAGCTGCGGCCAGTAATCTAAGGTTCCAATGTAAATTATAATCTTTGGTGTCATGTGCTCAGCTACAGGCTAATTATGAGGCTGACTTACTTAGAGTGGTCAGCAGTTCAGCAGAATTTTTTTTGGAATATGGACCATAATCTCCTCTAAATGCAGCTGTTATCCCAACTAAAATAGCAAGCACTCTGTTACAAGATAGAAGTGTTAACTCACAGAAGACCTTTATGTTGATTGCTGTTAGGTAAAAAAAAAAAATGCTGAAAATGACATATCAATCTCTGATGTTACACTTTTCTCCACTGTTTGTATAACTCAGACTTGGTATACATAAACTGGGGTGTCTGCAGATATGATTTTTGATGGAATTGCTGAAAATGGTTTTCAGTAATACATTTTTTCATTTGTTGAGTTTGCATGTATTTGGAAAAATCATGGTGTTTGGAGAATGCTGATTTTCCTGTCATCCTCTTTTTATGCATTAGAGCACCAATATATCAGAGGTCATCCCAAAGGACATCATGTGCAAACATAAAGCCACCTCACTGTCATAAATGCAGGCATCCTGTTCTGCCTGGCATCTTGCTGACAAAAGTCATGAACAGGAATGCCAATAAAAATCATGCTTGTAACAACACTGATCACATATGATGAAATCTGAATTATTTCCAAAAATGCAGATACAGTATTCACTGCATTTATACAGGTAGCAAACAGGACATTCTACAGCAAATGTTTAGTAAAATGGTGTAAGGACTTCTCCGAGGTAATAAACAAAGCAACCATGAAGTCCTATAGAACTGTACAAAGTTACATCTGAAGATGTGCTTGACTATCAGAATAAACAGAAACAACATCATTACCATCCTGAAAGAGACAACAGTTTTTCTTTCTATTTTTCTTTATTATTTACTGCGTCACTCATAAATACACCAACAATGGATAGATACACACAGTAGATATAGCTACACGCATGTGTAAGCACACACAGACAAATAGACACACACACACACACACGCACACACGCACACATGCACACACGCACACACGCACACACGCACACACACACACACACACACACACACACACACACACACACACACAGACACACACTCTCTCTCTCTCACACACAGGAATGCTCACATGAAACATGTCACATCAAAATGGTCCATTTCACTCCAACAATCTATCATAGCTTTGGCCCTAAGGAAAAACCCTGCAGTGCTCAAAGAACACAAGGTGACGTGTCAGTGCTCATTTCTGTCCCACATTTACAGAACATAAGATGACACATCACTGCTCAGTACTGTCCCACCACTACAAAACACAGGGTGACGCATCAGTGCTCAGTACTGTCCGACCATTACAGAACACAAGGTGATGCATCAGTGTTCAATACCATCACACCATTACAGAATACAAGGTGATTGATCAGTGCTCAGTGCTGCCCACCATTACAGAATACGTCATACAGCAGTGCTCAGTACTGTCCCACCATTACAGAACATAAGGTGATGCATCAGTCCTCAGAACTGTCCTACCATTACAGAATACAAGGTGAGACATCAGTGCTCAGTATTGTCCCACCATTACAGAATACAAGGTGAGACATCAGTGCTCAGTATTGTCCCACCATTACAGAGCACAAGGTGCTGCATCAGTGCTCAGTAGTGTCCCACCTTTGTAGAACACAAGGTGATTCATGAGTACTGAGTACTGTCCCACCATTACAGAACACAAGGTGATGCATCAAGGCTCAGTACTGTCCCACCATTACAGAACACAAGGTGATGCATCAGGGCTCAGTACTGTCCCTCCATTACAAAAAACAAGGTGATGCATCAGTGCTCAGCACTGTCCCACCATTACAGAACACAAGGTGATGCGTCAGGGCTCAGTCCTGTCCCACCATTACACAACACAAAGTAATTAATCAGTGATTACTACTGTTCCACCATTACAGAACCCAAGGTGATACATCAGTGCTCAGCACTGTCCATCCATTACAGAACAAAATGTGATGCATCAGTGATCAGCACTGTTCCTTCATTACAGAACAAAATGTGATGCATCAGGGCTCAGTACTGTCCCAGCATTACTGAATACAAAGTAAAGCATCAGTGCTCAGTACTGCCCTTCCATTACTGAACACAAAGTGAAGCATCAGTGCTCAGTACTGTCCCTCCATTACAGTACACAAGGTGGTCAGTGCTTAATACTGTCCCACAATTACAGAAGACAAAGTGATGCATCAGGGCTCAGTACTTTCCCAACATTACAGAACACAATGTGATGTATCAGTGCTCAATACTGCCCCACCATTACAGAACCATGGTGGTGCAGCAGTCCACAGTACTGTGCCACGTTTACAGAGCACAATGTGATGCATCAGTGTTCAGTATTGTCCTACCATTACAGAACACATGGTGATGCATCAGTGGTCAGTATTGTCCTACCATTACAGAACATAAGATGACACATTACTGCTCAGTACAGTCCCACCTTTACAGAATACAAGGTGATGCATCACTGCTCAGTACTGTCCAGCCATTACAAAACACAAGGTGACAGGTCAATGCTCAGTACAGTCCTACCATTACAAACCACAAGGTGTTGCATCAGTGCTCAGTAGTGTCCCACCATTACACAACACGAGCAAATGCAGCACTACTCAGTATTATCCCACCAATACAGAACACAAGGTGTTGCCTCAGTGCTCAGCACTTTCCTACCAGTAGAGAATACAAATTCATACATCAGGGCTCAGTACTGTCCCACCATTACAGAACACAAGCTGATGTATCAGTGCTCAGTACTGTCCCACCATAACTAGCAGGAGGGGATGCATCACTAGTCAGGACTGTTCCACCATTACAGAACACAAACTGATGCACCAGTGTTCACCACTGTCCTACCATTGTAGAAGACAAAGGGATACAGCAGTGCTCAGTACTGTCCCACCATTACAGAACACAGGGTGATGCATCAGTGCTCAGTACTGTCTCACCATTACAGAACACTACTTGGTGAAGCAGTACTCAATACTGTCCCACCACTAAAGAGCACAAGGTGATGCATCAGAGTTCAGTATTGTCCAACCATTACAGACCCCATGGTGACGCATCAGTGCTCAATAGTGTCACACCATTCCAGAAACAAGGTGATGCATCATTGATCAGAACTGTCCCACGATTACAAAAAACAAGGTGATGCATCAGTGTCCAGTAATGTTCCACCATTACAGAACACAAGGTGATGTGTCAATGCTCCGTACTGTCCCACCTTTACAGAATACAAGGTGAAGTGTCAATGCTCAGTACTGCCCCACAATTACAGAACACAGGGTGGTGCAACAGTGCTCAGTGATGCCCCACAATTACAGAACACAAGGTGATGCATCAGTGCTCAGTACTGTCCCACCATTACAAAACATAAGATGATGCATCTGTGGTTAGTTCTGTCCCACCAGTACAGAACACAAGGTGGTGCATCAGTACTCAGTACTGTCCCACCATTACAGAACACAAGGTGATGCATCAGTGCTCAGTACTGTCCCACCATTACAGAACACATGGTGATGCATCAGTGCTCAGTTGTCTCCTATCATTACAGAAACCAAGGTGATGCAGCAGTGCTCAGAACTATCCCACCATTACAGAACACAAGGTGATGTGTCAGTGCTCAGTTCTGTCCCACCATTACAGAACACAATATAATTAATCAGTGATTACTACTTTTCCATCATTACAGAACACAAGGTGATACATCAGTTCTCAGAACCGTCAATCCATTACAGAACACAAGGTACTGCATCAGTGCTCAGTACTGTCCCACTATTACAGAACACAAGGTGATGTGTCAGTGCTCAATACTGTCCCACCATTACAGAACACAAGGTGATGCATCAGTGCTCAGTACTGTCCCACCATTACAGAACACAAGGTGATGCAACAGTGATTACTACTGTTCCACCATTACAGAACACAAGATGATGCATCAGTGCTTAGTCCTGTCCATCCATTACAGAACACAAGGTGATGCATCAGTGATCAGTACTGTCCCACCATTACAGAACACAAGGTGATGCATCAGTGCTCAGCACTGTCCCTCCATTACAGAACATAATGTGATGCATCAGTGATCAGCACTGTCCCTCCATTACAGAACACAAGGTGAAGCATCAGTGCTCAGTACTGTCCCTCCATTACAGAACACAAAGTGAAGCATCAGTGCTCAGTACTGTCCCACCATTACAGAACACAAGGTGATGCATCAGTGCTCAGTACTGTCCCACCATTACAGAACACAATGTGATGCATCAGTGTTCAGTATTGTCCCACCATTACAGAACACAAGGTGATGCATCAGTGCTCAGTACTGTCCTACCATTACAGAACATAGGATGACACATTACTGCTCAGTACTGTCCCACCATTACAGAATACAAGGTGATGCATCACTGCTCAGTACTGTCCCACCATTAAAAAACACAAGGTGACAGGTCAATGCTCAGTACAGTCCCACCATTACAAACCACAAGGTGTTGCATCAGTGCTCAGTAATGTCCCACCATTACACAACACGAGCAGATGCAGCACTACTCAGTATTATCCCACCAATACAGAACACAAGGTGTTGCATCAGTGCTCAGCACTTTCCTACCAGTACAGAACACAAAGTCATGCATCAGTGCTCAGTACTGTCCCACCATTACAGAACACAAGCTGATGCATCAGTGCTCAGTACTGTCCCACCATAACTAGCAGGAGGGGATGCATCACTAGTCAGGACTGTCCCACCATTACAGAACACAAACTGATGCACCAGTGCTCAGCACTGTCCTACCATTACAGAAGACAAAGGGATACATCAGTGCTCAGTACTGTCCCACCATTACAGAACACAAGGTGATACATCAGAGCTCAGTACTGCCCACCATCACAGAACACAACTTGGTGAAGCAGTGCTCAGTACTGTCCCACCACTAAACAGCACACGGTAATGCATCAGAGTTTAGTATTGTCCAACCATTACAGACCCCATGGTGATGCATCAGTGCTCAATAGTGTCACACCATTCCAGAAACAAGGTGATGCATCATTGATCATAACTGTCCCACGATTACAGAAAACATGGTGAAGCATCAGTGTCCAGTAATGTCCCACAATTACAGCACACAAGGTGATGCATCAATGCTCCCTACTGTCCCACCTTACAGAACACAAGCTGATGTGTCAATGCTCAGTACTGTCCCACCATTACAGAACACAAGGTGATGCATCAGTGCTCAGTACTGTCGCACCATTACAAAACACAAGATGATGCATCTATGGTTAGTCCTCTCCCACCATTACAGAACACAAGGTGATGCATCAGTGCTCAGTACTGTCCCACCATTACAGAACACAAGGTGATGCATCAGTGCTCAGTACTGTCACGTGATTACAGAACACAAGGCGATGCATCAGTGCTCAGTACTGTCCCAACATTACAGAACACAAGGTGATGCATCAGTGCTCAGTACTGTCCCACCATTACAGAACACAAGGTGATGCATCAGTGTTCAGTACTGTCCCACCATTACAGAACACAAACTGATGCATCAGTGCTCAGTACTGTCCCGCTATTATAGAACACAAGGTGGTGCATCAGTGCTCAGTACTGTCGCAACATTACAGAACACAAGGTGATGCATCTGTGCTCAGTACTGTCCCATCATTACAGAACACAACTTGGTGAAGCAGTACTCAGTACTGTCCCATCACTAAAGACCACAAGGTGATGCATCAGAGGTCAGTATTGTCCGACCATTACAGACCCCATGGTGATGCATCAGTGCTCAGTAGTGTCACACCATTCCAGAAACAAGGTGATGCATCATTGATCAGAACTGTCCCACAATTACAGAACACAGGGTGATGCATCTGTGTCCAGTACTGTCCCACCATTACAGTACACAAGGTAATGTGTCAGTGCTCAGAACTGTCCCACCATTACAGAACACAAACTGATGCATCAGTGCTCAGTACTGTCCCACCATTACAGAACACAAGATGATGCATCAGTGGTCATTACTGTCCCACCATTACAGAACACAAGGTGATACATCAGAGCTTAGTACTGTCCAACCATTACAAAACACAAGATGGTGCATTAGTGCTCAGTACTGGCCCAACATTACAGACCACAAGGTGAGACATCACTGCTCAGTACTGTCCCACCATTAAAGAACACAAGGTGATGCATCAGTACTCAGTACTGTCCCACCATTACAGAACACAAGCTGTTGCACCAGTGCTCAGTACTGTCCCACCATTAAAGAAAACTGGGTGGTGCAGCAGTGCTGAGAACTGTCCCACAATTATGGAAAACAAGGTAATGCATCAGTGCTCAAAACTGTCGTACCATTACAGAACACAAGGTGATGCATCACTGCTCCCTACTGTCACACCATTACAAAACACAAGGTGAGACATCAGTGCTCAGTACTGTCCCACCTTTACAGAACACAAGGTGATGTGTCAGTGCTCAGTACTGGCCCACCATTATAGAACACAGGGTGATGCAACAATGCTCAATACTGTCCCGCCATTACAAAACACAAGGTGATGCATCAGTGGTTAGTCCAGTCCCTCCATTACAGAACACAAGGTGATGCATCAGTGCTCAGTACTGTCACATGATTATAGAACACAAGGTGATGCATCTGTGCTCAGTACTGTCCCACCATTATGTAACAAAAGGTGATACATCAGAGCTTAGTAATGTCCCACCATTACAGAACACAAGGTGATGCGTCAATGCTCCCTACTGTCCCACCTTTACAGAACACAAGGTGATGTGTCAATGCTCAGTACTGCCCCACCATTACAGAACACAGGGTGATGCATCAGTGCTCAGTACTGTCCCACCATTACAAAACACAAGATGATGCACCTGTGGTTAGTCCTGTCCCACCATTACAGAACACAAGGTGGTGCATCAGTGCTCAGTACTGTCCCAACATTACAGAACACAAGGTGATGCATCTGTGCTCAGTACTGGCCCACAATTACAGACCACCATGTGAGACATCATTGCTCAGTACTGTCCCACTATTACAGAGCACAAGGTGATGCATCAGTGCTCAGTACTGTCCCATCATTACAGAACACAAAGTGATGCATCAGTGCTCAGTACTGTCCCACCATTACAGAACACAACTTGGTGAATCATTACTCAGTACTGTCCCACCACTAAAGAGCACATGGTGATGCATCAGAGTTCAGTATTGTCCGACCATTACATACCCCATGGTGATGCATCAGTGCTCAGTAGTGTCACACCATTCCAGAAAGAAGGTGATGCATCATTGATCAGAACTGTTGCACAGTTACAGAACACAGGGTGATGCATCAGTGTCCAGTACTGTCCCACCATTACAGTACACAAGGTGATGTGTCAGTGCTCAGAACTGTCCCACCATTACAGAACACAAACTGATGCATCAGTGCTCAGTACTGTCCCACCATTACAGAACACAAGATGATGCATCAGTGGTCATTACTGTTCCACCATTACAGAACACAAGGTGATACATCACAGCTTAGTACTGTCCCACCATTGCAAAACACAAGATGGTGCATTAGTGCTCAGTACTGGCCCACCATTACAGACCACAAGGTGAGACATCACTGCTCAGTACTGTCCCACCATTAAAGAGCACAAGGTGATGCATCAGTACACAGTACTGTACCACCATTACAGAACACAGGCTTGTGCACTGGTGCTCAGTACTGTCTCACCATTAAAGAACACTGGGTGGTGCAGCAGTGCTGAGAACTGTCCCACAATTATGGAAAACAAGGTAATGCATCACTGCTCCCTACTGTCACACCATTACAAAAGACAAGGGGAGACATCATTGCTCAGTACTGTCCCATCTTTACAGAACACAAGGTGATGTGTCAGTGCTCAGTACTGCCCCACCATTATAGAACACAGGGTGATGCAACTATGCACAATACTGTCCCACCATTACAAAATACAACGTGATGCATCAGTGGTTAGTCCAGTCCCGCCATTACAGAACACAAGGTGATGCATCAGTGCTCAGTACTGTCACATTATTATAGAACACAAGGTGATGCATCTGTGCTCAATACTCTCCCACCATTATGTAACAAAAGGTGATACATCAGTGCTCAGTACTGTCCCACCATTACAGAACACAAGGTGATGCGTCAATGCTCCCTACTGTTCCACCTTTACAGAACACAAGGTGATGTGTCAATGCTCAGTATTGCCCCACCATTACAGAACACAGGGTGATGCATCAGTGCACAGTACTGTCCCACCATTAGAAAACACAAGATGATGTATCTGTGGTTAGTCCTGTCCCACCATTACAGAACACAAGGTGATGCATCAGTGTACAGTACTGCCCCACCATTATAGAACACAAGGTGGTGCATCAGTGCTCAGTACTGGCCCACAATTACAGGCCACCATGTCAGACATCATTGCTCAGTACTGTCCCACTATTACAGAGCACAAGGTGATGTATCAGTGCTCAGTACTGTCCCATCATTACAGAACACAAGGTGATGCATCAGTGCTCAGTACTGTCCCACCATTACAGAACACAACTTGGTGAAGCAGTGCTCAGTACTGTCCCACCACTAAAGAGCACAAGGTGATGCATCAGAGTTCAGTATTGTCCGACCATTACAGACCCCATGGTGATGCATCAGTGCTCAGTAGTGTCACACCATTCCAGAAACAAGGTGATGCATCATTGATCAGAACTGTCCCACAATTACAGAACACAGGGTGATGCATCAGTGTCCAGTACTGTCCCACCATTACAGTATACAGGGTGATGTGTCAGTGCTCAGAACTGTCCCAGCATTACAGAACACAAACTGATGCATCAGTGCTCAGTACTGTCCCACCATTACAGACCACAAAGTAAGACATCACTGCTCAGTACTGTCCCACCATTACAGAACACAATGTGTTACATCAGTGCTCAGCAGTATCCCACCACTACAAAACACAATATGATGCATCACTGATTAACAATGTTCCTCCATTACAGAACACAAGGTGTAGCATCAGTGCTCAGTATTGTCCCACCATTACAGAACAAAAGGTGATGCATCAGTGCTCAGTACTGTCCCACCATTACAGAATACAAGGTGATGCATCAGTGCTCACTACTGTCCCACCATTACAGAACAAAAGGTGATGCATCAGTGCTCAGTACTGTCCCACCATTACAGATCATAGGCTGATGCATCAGTGCTCAGTACTGTTCCACCATTACAGATCAAAAGTTTATACATCAGAGCTCAGTACTGTCCCACCATTGCAGAACACAAGGTGATGCATCAGTGCTCAGTTGTCTCCTATCATTACAGAAACCAAGGTGATGCATCAGTGCTCAGAACTATCCCACCATTAAAGAAGACAAGGTGATACATCAGAGCCCAGTACTGTTCCACCACTACTGAACACAAGGTGATGAGTCACTGCTCCATATGTCCCACCATTACAGAGTAAAGGTGAGATGTCATTGCTCAGTACTGTCCCACCATTACAGAACACAAGGTTAAACATCAGAGATCAGTACTGACCCACCATTACAGAACACAAGGTGATACATCAGTTCTCAGTCAATCCATTACAGAACACAAGGTACTGCATCAGTTCTCAGTACTGTAAATCCATGACAGAACACAAGGTACTGAATCAGTGCTCAGTACTGGCCCACTATTACAGAACACAGGGTGATGAGTTAGTGCTCAGTACTGTCCCACCATTATAGAACACAAGGTGATGTGTCAGGGCTCAGTCCTGTCCCACCATTACACAACACAAAGTAATTAATCAGTGATTACTACTGTTCCACCATTACAGAACCCAAGGTGATGAAGGAGTGCTCAGCACTGTCCATCCATTACAGAACAAAATGTGATGCATCAGTGATCAGCACTATCCCTTCATTACAGAACACAAGGTGAAGCATCAGTGCTCAGTACTGCCCCTCCATTACTGAACACAAAGTAAAGCATCAGTACTCAGTACTGTCCCTCCATTACAGAACACAATGTGATGCATCAGTGATCAGCACTGTCCCTTCATTACAGAACACACGGTGAAGCATCAGTGCTCAGTACTGTCCCTCCATTACTGAACACAAAGTAAAGCATCAGTAATCAGTACTGTCCCTCCATTACAGAACACAAGGTGATGCATCAGTGCTCAATACTGTCCCACCATTACAGAACACAAGGTGGTGCAGCAGTGCTCAGTACTGTGCCACCATTACAGAGCACAATGTGATGCATCAGTGTTCAGTATTGTCCCACCATTACAGAACACATGGTGATGCATCAGTGCTCAGTACACTCCCACCATTACAAACCTCAAGGTGTTGCATCAGTGGTCAGTATTGCCCCACCATTACACAACATGAGGGGATGCAGCACTACTCAGTATTATCCCACCATTACAAAGCACAAGGTGTTGCATCAGTGCTCAGCACTTTCCTACCAGTACAGAACACAAACTCATGCATCAGTGGTCAGTACTGTACCACCATTACAGAACAGAACCTGATGCACTGGTGCTCAGTACTGTCCCACCATAACAGACACGAGGGGATGCATCACTACTCAGGACTGTTCCACAATTACAGAACACAAGTTGATGCATTAGTGCTCAGCAATGTCCTACCATTACAGAAGACAAAGAGATGCATCGCTGCTTTGTACTGCCCCATCATTGCAGAACACAAAGTGATGCATCACTACCAGTACTGTCCCATGATTACAGAACACAAGGTGATGAATCAGTACTCGGTACTGTCCCACTATTACACACCACAAGGTGAGACATCACTACTCAGTACTGTCCACCATTACAGAACTCAAGTGATGCATATTGCTCAGTACGGTAACCATTACAGAACACAAGGTGATACATCTGAGCTTAGTACTGTCCCACCATTAGAAAACAAAGGGTGCTGTATCAGTGATAAGTACTGCCCCACAATTACAGAATGCAAGGTGAAGCATCAGTGCTCAGTACTGTCCCACTATTACAGAAAAACAGGTGGTGAAGTAGTGCTCAGTACTGTCCCACCATTACAGAGCACAAGGTGATGCATTAGTGTTCAGTATTCTCGCACCATTACAGGACACATAGTGATGCATCAGTGCTCAGTACTGTCCCACCATTACAAAACATAAGGTGATGTATCCATGATCAGTACTGTCCCACCATTACAGAACAAAAGGTGATACATCACTGCTCAGTACTGTCCCAACATTACATTACACAAGGTGATACATTAGTGCTCAGTATTATCCCAGCATTAAAGAACAAAACGTAATACGTCAGTGCTCAGTACTGTCCCACCATTACACAAAACAAAGCGATGAATCAGTGATCAGTCCTGTCGCACCATTGCAGAGCACAAGATGATGAATCAGTGCTCAGCAGTGCCTCACCACTACAAAACACAATATGATGCATCAGTGAATAACAATGTTCCTCCATTACAGAACACAAGGTGAAGCATCAGTGCTCAGTATTGTCCCACCATTACAGAACAAAAGGTGATGCATCAGTGCTCAGTACTGTCCCACCATTACAGAATACAAGGTGATGCATCAGTGCTCAGTACTGTCCCACCATTACAGAACACAAGGTGAAGCATCAGTGCTCAGTACTGTCCCACCATTACAGAACACAAGGTGATGCATCAGTGCTCAGTACTGTCCCACCATTACAGAATACAAGGTGATGCATCAGTGCTCAGTACTGTCCCACCATTACAGAATACAAGGTGAGGCATCAGTGCTCACTACTGTCCCACCATTACAGAACAAAAGGTGATGCATCAGTGCTCAGTACTGTCCCACCATTACAGAACACATGGTGATGTGTCAGTGCTCAGTACTGTCCCACCATTACAGATCATAGGCTGATGCATCAGTGCTCAGTACTGTTACACCATTACAGATCAAAAGTTTATACATCAGAGCTCAGTACTGTCCCACCATTGCAGAACACAAGGTGATACAACCATGCTCAGAACTTTCCTACCATAACAGAATACAAGGGGATGCATCACTTCTCAGTACTGTCCCACCATTACAGAACACAAGGTGATGCATCAGTGCTCAGTTGTCTCCTATCATTACAGAAACCAAGGTGATGCATCAGTGCTCAGAACTATCCCACCATTAAAGAAGACAAGGTGATACATCAGAGCCCAGTACTGTTCCACCACTACTGAACACAAGGTGATGAGTCACTGCTCCATATGTCCCACCATTACAGAGTAAAGGTGAGATGTCATTGCTCAGTACTGTTCCACCATTACAGAACACACGGTTAAACATCAGAGATCAGTACTATCCCACCATTACAGAACACAAGGTGATACATCAGTGCTCAGTCAATCCATTACAGAACACAAGGTACTGCATCAGTTCTCAGTACTGTAAATCCATGACAGAACACAAGGTACTGAATCAGTGCTCAGTACTGGCCCACTATTACAGAACACAGGGTGATGAGTTAGTGCTCAGTACTGTCCCACCATTATAGAACACAAGGTGATGTGTCAGGGCTCAGTCCTGTCCCACCATTACACAACACAAAGTAATTAATCAGTGATTACTACTGTTCCACCATTACAGAACCCAAGGTGATGAAGGAGTGCTCAGCACTGTCCATCCATTACAGAACACAAGGTGATACATCAGTTCTCAGTCAATCCATTACAGAACACAAGGTACTGCATCAGTTCTCGGTACTGTAAATCCATGACAGAACACAAGGTACTGCATCAGTGCTCAGTACTGGCCCACTATTACAGAACACAGGGTGATGAGTCAGTGCTCAGTACTGTCCCACCATTACAGAACACAAGGTGATGCATCAGGGCTCAGTCCTGTCCCACTATTACACAACACAAAGTAATTAATCAGTGATTACTACTGTTCCACCATTACAGAACCCAAGGTGATACATCAGTGCTCAGCACTGTCCATCCATTACAGAACACAAT
This sequence comes from Protopterus annectens, assembly GCF_019279795.1. Taxonomy (NCBI): domain Eukaryota; kingdom Metazoa; phylum Chordata; order Ceratodontiformes; family Protopteridae; genus Protopterus; species Protopterus annectens. Next base: position 155,142,497 of record NC_056748.1, on the reverse strand, counting down.
GTGATGCATCAGTGATCAGCACTGTCCCTTCATTACAGAACACAAAGTAAAGCATCAGTACTCAGTACTGTCCCTCCATTACAGAACACAAGGTGATGCATCAGTGCTCAGCACTGTCCATCCATTACAGAACACAATGTGATGCATCAGTGATCAGCACTATCCCTTCATTACAGAACACACGGTGAAGCATCAGTGCTCAGTACTGTCCCTCCATTACTGAACACAAAGTAAAGCATCAGTACTCAGTACTGTCCCTCCATTACAGAACACAAGGTGATGCATCAGTGCTCAGTACTGTCCCACCATTACAGAACACAAGGTGATGTGTCAGTGCTCAGTACTGTCCCACCATTACAGCACACAAGGTGATGCATCAGCGCTTAATACTGTCCCACCATTACAGAACACAAGGTGGTGCAGCAGTGCTCAGTACTTTGCCACCATTACAGAGCACAATGTGATGCATCAGTGTTCATTACTGGCCCACCATCACAGAACACATGGTGATGCATCAGTGCTCAGTACACTCCTACCATTACAAACCTCAAGGTGTTGCATCAGTGGTCAGTATTGCCCCACTATTACACAACATGAGGGGATGCAGCACTACTCAGTATTATCCCACCATTACAAAGCACAAGGTGTTGCATCAGTGCTCAGCACTTTCCTATCAGTACAGAACACAAACTCGTGCATCAGTGGTCAGTACTGTCCCACCATTACAGAACAGAAGCTGATGCACTGGTGCTCAGTACTGTCCCACCATAACAGACACAAGGGGATGCATCACTATTCAGGACTGTTCCACAATTACAGAACACAAGTTGATGCATTAGTGCTCAGCACTGTCCTACCATTACAGAAGACAAAGGGATGCATCAGTGCTCAGTACTGCCCCACCATTGCAGAACACAAGACGATACATCATAGCTCAGTACTCCCACCATCAGAAAACACAAGGTGATGAGAGGGGCGTCACCAAGGATGAACACAGGATAGCAGCAGAATTCTTCAGCTCCACCAATTTCATTACATTGACAGGAATTAATTACTTAAAAAATTAATTTTTGAAGTAATTTTCTTTCTAAATATGTTTGTTTTATATAGTTCTTGAACTATATCTAAAAAATAAAGGAAATCTTAATAATATTCCTGTCAGAAATTACTTTGGAAATTTTCCTGTCAGTTTATAAGTCTGAAATGAGTTCCAGTAAGACAAATTCTCAAGACTCCAGCATCAAGAAAGAACTTCAGTCTCTGATAATTATAGTCCAGCAACTTACTGCTAAGATGGATAAAATGGATACTAAAATAGACACTTTCATAGAAAAAACTACAAAACAAATAGACTTGTTACATATGGACCTGCAACAACAGAAAATCCAGATGACAGGCATAGAAGAAGCTGTGAATGATATGGAAAATAGAATACAAGAAGAGGAAATCAACATTGAGTTTCTGCTGAAACAAAATACACATTTACAAACAAAGCTGGATGACCTGGAAAATAGATCTAGGCTAATAACATTAGGATTTTTGGACTGCCAGAAAATATTGAAGGTAACAATATTACCTCTTTTTTAACAACATGGCTCCCTAAAACTTTAGATTTACCAGAAGCCTTCTCTTTTGGTATCGAAAGAGCACATAGATCTATAGCTAATACTAACTCTAACAAAAACTATCCTAGATCAGTTATAGTTAGATTTCTATCATCTTTTGATAAAGAGATGGTTCTTAAATCTGCTTGGGCTAAAGCTCCTGTTAAGATTAATGAAACAACTGTGCGTTTTGACAATGACTATTCTTCCATGGTATTAGCTAAAAGAAAAGTTTTTCTGCCACTAATAAGGGAGCTTAAAAAGCACAGTTTAAAACATACCTTCTGTTTCCTGCCAAGCTTAAAATCTTCCTTCCTGATGGTCCTAAAATTTTCGATGACTTAGACTCTGCTTTACTGTTTATCAAAAAAAATAAGATTTTGGAAAAAATAGAAGAATGGAATGGGCTAGTCCTTCGTTAAAGAGACTGGCAACTGAAACTTCGTGGAAGACTTCAGAGAAGAAGAAGAGACTAAAAAACAAATGATTTGTACTATGTTTTTTTTTTTTCTCTCTCATCATTTTATTTTATTATTAATCTTTTTAAATATTTTTATTTATTTATTTATTTATTTTACATTTGTTGACCGGGCTAGTCTAGCTGGATATGTGTCCATTTTCAGTAGAGGCCCGGGGAGAAAAGCTCCACACAAAACATAAAAGAACAGACTTGTTAATAAAAACTTACAATAAAATAGAAATAAACATCAACTTGTTAATAAAATCAACATATATTCTGGAACTCAAACAGTTAGAGATCATACATAAGTTAGATCAGATTCACAATAATTTTACCTAGTACATAAAAGGATGTACAATATAGCAATTGCAATAGAGAATAAAGGTTTAAGCTCGGAGGGGTAGAGAAGTAGAAGGAAAAGTGAGATAAATAATAGTGATGGGACAGGAGTCAGGATTGAGAGAGACAGTTAAGAGGAGGTGAGAGAGAAAAGTAGGACAGCAGGGGTGAAGAAGTAGGGTAGCAGCTAAATATTAAGCAAACAGAAGGGTTAAAGGTACAGAGTGGATGGGGTGAGGGAAGTTACCCTGAGTAGTACAGGAACAAAGCCAGTGGTTATGGAAGTACAGTTTGATTTGTTTTGAAGAGAGGTAGAGATGAGATTGAAGTTAAGTCTTTAGGCAGCAAATTCCATGCCCTACCAACAGTGTTTGTGAAAAGGGAGTCACCAGCTACGTTATGGGCCTTTATGGGTTTGGTCATAAGTTTACAGGACGAGCGAAGAGAGGTGAGATTGTTATAAGGAGTATAAGTTGTGATAGAATAGGAGTGTTATTAGGTTGGTACAGTAGTTTGTGGGCAATTGTGAGTTGTGAGATAGTGAGATAGTTTTGTAGTTCCAGCCAGCCTAAGTGTTTCAGATTAAGGCAGTGATGGGTTCTAAAAGGTTTACTAGTGGCGAAGCGGGCAATGTTATTGTAGCAGGTTGCTAGTTTGTTAAGGTTAGTTTTCTTGAGGTTGGTGAAGATAGGAGAGGCATAAAAGAGAGTAGATATAAGATGGGTGTGAGCAATAGTAGCTCTAGAAGAAGGGGTGAGAAATGGTTTAATGTATAAAGACCCTATTTTTCTGTTAACTGATTTGATAGTATTGTTTATGTGTTGGTCAAATGAGAGATTGTTATCAATGGTTATTCCTAGCAGTTTAGTTGTAGTATCAGGAGAGATAACAGTGTTGTTGTTTGAAGAGATGGTGAAGTTTAGTGGAGGTAAAGAGGAGAAGTTTGGTTTTTTTAGCGTTGAGAAGAAGGTACCGTCTAGAGAACCATGTTTCTACTGTGTTGAACATAGTTTGGGTTAATGATCTGAGATCTGGAGAGGAGGATGCTGAGCAAATGATGGTGGAATCATCAGCATATTGAATGCAGGTAGCTTGAGGAATTACAGAGTGGAGATCATTTATATAGAGGGAGAAGAGAAGAGGACCAAGAATGGAGCCCTGAGGGACTCCAATAGTAATGGGCAGTAAGGAGGAGATGTGGTTTTCCCAAAGAATGGCTTGTTGTCTGTTACTGAGGTATGATGTAAACCATTTGATGGCAAGGCTGTCAAATGAGAGTGATTCAAGAATATTTATTAAAGAAGAGTGGTTGACCATGTCAAAAGCTTTGGAGAGGTCAATAAATAGGGCAGAAGAGAGAAGATTATTGTGATTGTTGTTAATGGTATCTACAAAGGAAAGGAGGGCAGTGGTGGTGCTATGGTGAGGTCTAAAGCCATGCTGACAGTTAGCTATAATATTGTAAAGAGAGAGGTATTGTAGAAGTTGTTGATGAATACATTTCTCCATAATTTTTGCTAAAGGGGAAAGAAGAGCAATAGGTCTAAAGTTGGAATAGTCAATAGAGTCACCACCTTTGTGTAGTGGGATAATATGAGAGATTTTCCAGATGTCAGGGATGGTTCCTTCTTGATGGTCCTGTTTATGAGTATAGTGATTGGGTAAGCTATTTCTTTGGCTGCCTTTTGAAGAAAAAGGAAGGGAGTTTATCAGCAGAGGGGTACAAGGTTTTAGTTTGTGAATAAGTTTATAGATGAAAGAGGTAGGAATGGGTTGTAGAGTGAAATTGTAAGAAGAGTTTACTGGATTATTTGGAGGATAGAAGTTATTATTGTTTAGTTGTCTAGCTAGAGTTTGAATAGTTTCAGTAAAGAATGAATTAAAAGTGTTTGCAGTTTGGAGAGGGGTGTCTGGGTCAGCATTTAGTGGGGAGGGAGTTTTAGCTGTTCCTGGTGAAAGGAGTTTATTGATTGAGGACCAAAACTGTTTGGGTTTATTTAAGTTTGTTTCTTGTAGTTCATAGTAGAATTTTCTTTTGTCGGAGAGTATAGCCTTTTTGGTGAGATTTCTAAGATGGCGAAAGTGAAGCAAGTCAGAGTTAATTCTATGGGACCTCCATTTGTGCCAAGCCTTATTTTTGGAGAGGATTAGTTTTTTAGTTTCATTTGAGAGCCAAGGGGCTGTTTTAGATTTCATTCTAATAGTACGCTCAGGAGCATGTATATCCAGAATAGAAAGGAAAGTAGAATTAAAGAATGATACTGCTTCATTAAGTGGAAGAGTTCTTAAGGGGTTCCAGTTGCAAGCTCTGAGTTCATTTTGAAATAGGTCAATTTTAAAGTGTTTAGTGGACCGTATTTTTCTTATATTAGGGAGATGGAGATAGTCTGTCTTCTCTCTTATAATGTAAGTTAAGCAATGATCACTGAGGTCGTCAGGCATAGTCCCTACTTTGTAGGTGATGTTCTTATTGTTTATAAGAATCCAATCTAAAATAGTTTGTTTCATACTTGATATATTAAGCCTAGTTGTAGAGGTAATGGTTTGAATGAAACCATTTAGGTTAATGTGAGAGGTGGGATTGTTAGTATTGATAGTATTCCAATCGATATTTAAGTCACCGAGAATTATTGTTTCTTGGGGGTAGTTAGTGGAAACCCAACTGAGAAAGTCTTCTACAATTGGTATATTGTTTCCAGGAGGTATATATATGCAGATTAGGTAAAGGGCTTTCTTAGCATTAAGTTGAAGTTTGGTGATGATGGCTTCTACCTTACTATCTTGGGTTGGACAGGCTGAAAGGGTAGAGATGTTAAGATGATTTTTAAACAGTATTGCTACTCCTCCACCTTTCCATTTAGTACGGTCAAGCCTAAGTATATTATAACCTTGTGGTATAATTTCAGTATCTTTAGTGGTTGGTTTTAGCCAGGTTTCAGAGAGACAGAGAATGTCAAAACAGTGGGTATCTAGGAGGGTGTGTAGGTAGGCAACTTTGTTGTTTATGCTTCGTATGTTTAGATGCCCTATGAGGAGGGTGTTTTTGGACGAAGGTTTAGATGCTTGAGAGGAGGGGTATATGGGGCCTGGG
>NC_056748.1:155114503-155132003 GCF_019279795.1 Protopterus annectens | reverse complement strand
ATAAGAGATTCAATAAATACAGCTATATTTAAAGGTACACCTAAAGGAGGAGATGTAACATTACTTATCTTGTTATTTGTTATTTTGATCATAAGATTCTTAAGTTTTAAAATGCCAAATGACATCTTTAAAAGGAATTTCTTTAAACATTAATGGATTGAATAATCCATGTAAAGGGCAAGCCTAATAAGATACATTAATTTACATAAGGCCAACTTAGTCTTCCTACAAGAAACCCATCTCTTGAAAAAGATATTGATAAACTAGCCACAAACAAATATACAGTATTGCTTTGTTGAGAGCACACTCAGAAAAAGAGGAGTGGCTATTTTATGGAATAAAAGTATGCCCATTCCTAAAACCATTAAGTCTTATCAGGATGACAAAGGAATGTTTTGTATGGTTACAATACAAATTAATGGGAAGACTTACACTTTAATTAATGTATATTGGATACCTGGAATTGGTATTAATACAGTGAAACATCATCTTGATAAGATCATATCATTCTCTATAGGAGATATTATTTTAGCTGGTGACTTTAATTGTATACTACATGAAAGTGATACAACCACTATAGGAAAGAGAAGAATTACATCTAATGCAAAACATTTAAAGGATTTTGCTAATTCTTATCATTTGAATGATATTAATAATCAGATAGATTCAAAATCATTACCATACACCTTTTTTCTAACAGATACAAAACTTATTCAAAATAGATAGGGTCTTTATTTCTAACCAGATGGTAACAGATTTAATTAATTCCAAAATCATTTCATGTCCTATATCTGATCATAATTCAATTGTTTTTGAATTCATGATAAAAATACTCATAATGTTCAGATCAAAAGGATACCAGCATACTTAACTCAACTAAAAGACTATAAAGAATATATACTTTCAGAAGTAAAACATTTTTAGACATAAATAACACTCCTGAAGTCTCCATTGTTTATGTTTGGGATGCCTTAAAATCATATCTATATGGACAAAGTATCAGATGGTATAATAATAAAAGGAAATCTTGGGATAAGGAATTGTTAGATATTCAAAGTAAATTAGACTCTTATAAACATAATAATAAAGAAAATATTATGGACAAGAAAGTTATTGAAGAAATAAACAAACTAAATGAGAAATACAAAGAAATTTTAACTCATAAAGTTAAAATAACTTTAGAGAATACAAGTTTTGTCTTATTCAATAAGCTCCAAATACTTACATAGACTTAAAAATAAAACAAAAAGGTTGAATAAACAAAACCATATCAAAGAAATCTTTTCTCTAAGGAAAAAGAAGAATGTTTCTAGTATACCAGAAATACTAGATGAATTTAGAAATCACTTTCACAAAATTAACCATAATAATATTAACATGGAACTTAAAGATAAAATAAAGGAGTTTATAACCACAAATATGAATAAAAGCTTAATAAACAACAGATTAAACTATTGGACAAGGGTATTTCATATACAGAAGTTATTACACAAATAAATAAGCTTAAATCAAACAAAGCACCGGGTAATGATGGTATTATACCAGAGATATATAAAATCCTTTCTAAAAATACATATTCATTAATACATAAGGTTTTATTTTGGCCCAAACTGAGTTAATAACCCCCATCTTGGCAATATACATTTATTTCGCCAATTTTAAAACCTAATAAAGATCCAACTAGATGTTCTTCATATCGACCATCTCATTACTTAATGTTGATTATAAAATGTTTATGAATATCTTTGCTGATAGATTGAAGACAATCATTCCCGGCATTATAGATATAGATCAGACAGGCTTCATTGTAAATAGAAATACTTTTGATAATATAAGAAGAACTTTAACATTAATAGATTTTGCAAATAGGAAAAGAAAGATTTAACACTTATTAGTCTTGATATAAGTTCAGCATTTGATTCAGTAAGTTGGGACTATCTGTTTACCTTAATGAAGTGCACAAACTTCTCGGATGCATTTGTAAATCTAATTGAACATTTATACAAAGGAACGTTGGCTTATATTAAGGTAGGAACATATGTTTCACAAAAATACCCATTCTTAAAGGTACAAAACAAGGATGTCCACTTTCTCCACTATTATTCACTTTAGTAATGGAGCCTTGGGCTAATTTGATCAGAAACAGTACTGACATAGAGGGTTTTGAAATAGATGAAAATACAACATCCAAAATTCAACTTTTGCAGATGATGTTCTAATTACATCAGCAGGATCTAATTCTTCTATACAGTCTCTATTTGATAACATGATGAATTTTAAAAGTATTTCGGTTTAATATTCAATGAAGAAAAACTAAAATACTACCTATATATACACAAAAAATATTCTCATTAGTGATTTTACTAAATATGTACCCAATTCAGGTCAGATAACTTATTTAGGTATAATACTATCTAAAGATATTAAATCTGTTATATATAATAATTATAATACCTGTTTTCTTAATATACAAAATCTTTTTAATACCTGGAATAATATGTTTTTTACTATGGAGGAGAGACTTACAATTATTAAAATGATAATATTCCCCAAGATTTTATACTTAATACAATCAATAATACTTCCACCTACAAAATAATTATCAAGAAACTGAACACACTAATGTTAAATTTCTTATGGGCACCTAATAGACCTAGGATTGCATTAAAGAAACATACTAATAGCTGGTCTCAAGGGGTATTTCTTTTCCAGACTTTAATTTATATACTATCTCTTCTATTGTAAAAGTTATTACTTTATTAATAGATCAGTCATATGTCACAAAATGGAAAGATTATTGGGAGCTAATTAGTATACACTTCATGAAAATCTCCTTAACACATAAAAATATGATTGTAAATAACTCCATGTTATGGTTACTAAAGGAATTTTGTACTTCACCTATTACACCTAAACATATGGTTTGTTACCCATTAAATATTATTATTAGTTATCGTAACTTTATATTCATGCACCCTAAGTATAGGAATGGAATTTTATTGTATTTCCTATAATGTATACTCAGGGTATGCTTTTGTCATCTACTTCTGAAGGAACTCATTTAGCTATAGATAATGATCTAAAGTACTGGTATCAGTTGATATCTGATAATAAAGTTAAAAATCTAGATTTCTTAAAACAAGAATTTGATCTAAGAGAAACTTGCTGGTTAGAGGTTCAGACCTTTAGACAACATCTCATTAATAAAATAGATTTAATGTCTATAACTGTTAAAGAATCTATTCCAACACTGATTGATTACTTGATATTAAATTTACAACATAAAGTTTCTGATAAAGGTAAATTTTCATACATACATAAAGTTATCAGACAAGAAACTTTTTACAGTGTAGATTCATACTGGAATTATTTCACTTCTATTAATGGGGACCCACCAAATCAACAAGATAAACAATATATATTGAATCTGCTTATAGAACTACGTCTTCCATTGTCTGGAGACTTTATACATGGAAATTTTACATAGATCTTTTATACACCTTTGATGATGAATAAAATAAATAATAAAGATAATCTATGTAAGAGATGTAATGTAGAAATTAATGCTGACTGGGCTCATATGTTTTATGACTGTATAAAATTGAAAGAATACTGGAAGTCAATTAATGAATTTTGCAGGCTCTTTTACAGATAATTTCATTATTTCTAAATCTCTTATATTATTCAACACACCTGTACCTCAAAGTGTTAAAAGGTTAAGCTTCCCTTGTTATGGTCTATTCTAGCAGTGGCTAGGAAAATAATAACTAGAAATTGGATTTCAGATACACCTCCTTCGTTCAATGAATTTAAAAATGTTATGAATATAGTGTGCCATATGGAAATAAACACAATTAGGACTAGAACAAATAGAAAAACATCTTATTTTATTGTATGGGATAATTTACAAAATTTGTTAAAAAAATTTTAATTTCAATAGCATGGTATTTTAGTTTAATTAATTGATCTGATTGTAGTGGATGTCTTTGTAAATACTTTAGTTGTTTTGTTGAATATTATAATAATACCTATTTTTAATTACTTGTATAAAATTGTTATGATATTTCTCTTATATGTTAAAACAATAAACCTGTTTTGAAAAAAAAAAGAAAACACAAGGTGATGATTTAATGCTCCCTACTGTCACACCATTACAGAACACAAGGTGAGACATCAGTGATCAGTACTGTCCAACCTTTACAGAACACAAGGTGATGTGTCAGTGCTCAGTGCAGTCCAACTATTACAAACCACAAGGTGCTGCATCAGTGCTCAGTACTGGCTCACTATTATAGAACACAAAGTGAAGTGTCAATGCCCAGTAATTTCCCACTATTACAGAACACAAGGCGATTCATCGGTGCTTAGTCCTGTCCAATCATGACAGAAAACAAGGTGATGCATCAGTGTTCAGTATAGTCCCACCATTAAAGAACACAAAGTAATGTATCAGTGAGTGTCCCATTATTACAAAACACAAAATGATGCATCACTGCTCAGCACTGTCCCACTATTACAGAAAACAGGTGCTGCATCAGTGCTCAGTATTCTCCCACCATTACAGACCACAAGATGAGACATCACTGCTTTGTACTGCCCCTTCATTGCAGAACACAAAGTGATGCATCACTACCAGTACTGTCTCACGATTACAGAACACAAGGTGATGCATCAGTACTCAGTACTGTCCCACTATTACACACCACAAGGTGAGACTTCACTGCTCAGTACTGTCCACCATTACAGAACTCAAGTGATGCATATTGCTCAGTACGGTAACCATTACAACACACAAGGTGACACATCTGAGCTTAGTACTGTCCCACCATTAGAAAGCAAAGGGTGCTGTATCAGTGATAAGTACTGTCCCACAATTACAGAATGCAAGGTGAAGCATCAGTGCTCAGTAATGTCCCACCATTACAGAAAAAAGGTGCTGAAGCAGTGCTCAGTACTGTCCCAGCATTACAGAGCACAACGTGATGCATCAGTGTTCAGTATTCACCCACCATTACAGAACACATTATGATGCATCAGTGCTCACTACTGTCACACCATTACAGAACATAAGGTGATGCATCAGTGATCAGTACTGTCCCACCATTACAGAACAAAAGGTGATACATGAGTGCTCAGTACTGTCCCAACATTATATTACACAAGGTGATACATCAGTGCTCAGTATTGTCCCACCATTGCAGAACACAAGGTGACGCATCAGGGCTCAGTACTGTCCCACCATTACAGAACACAAGGTGGCATGTCAGAGCTCAGTACTGTCCCACATTACAGAAAAAAAGGTGATGCATCAGTGCTCAGAACTGTCCAACCATTACAGAATACAAGGGGATGCATCACTCCTCAGTACTGTCCCACCATTACAAAACACAACATGATTAAGCAGTGCTTAGTACTGTCCCACCATTACAGAACACAAGGTGATGCATCAGTGTTCAGTACTGTCCCATCATTACAAAACACAAGGTGATGCATCAGTGCTCAGTACTGTTCCACCATTACAGAAAAGAAGGTGATGTAACAGTGCTCAAAACTGTCCAACCATTACAGAATACAAGGGGATGCATCACTCCTCAGTACTGTCCCACCATTACAGAAATGCAAGCTGATGCATCAGTGCTCAGTAGCCTTCCACCATTACAGAAACCAAGGTGATGCATCGGTGCTCAGTACTGTCCCACCCCTACAGAACACAAGGTGATACATCAGAGCTCAGTGCCGTTCCACCATTACAGAACTCAAGGTGATGCATCACTGCACCCTATGTCCCACCATTGCAGAACACAAGGTGGTGTGTCAGTGTCAGTACTCTCCCACCATTACAGAACACATGGTGATGCATCAGAGCTCAGTACTTTCCCACCATTACAGAACACAAGGTGGTGCATCAATGCTCACTACTGTCCCACCATTACAGAACACAAGGTGCTACATCTGTGGTCAGTACTGTCCCACCATTAGAAAGTACAAGGTGACACATCAGTGCTCAGTACTGCCCCACCATTACAGAACATAAGATGATGTATCAGTGCTCAGTACTGTCACACCATTACAGAACACAAGGTGATACATCAGAACTTAGTACTCTACCACCATTATGGACACACAAAGGGGTCTCAGAACATTCCCACAATTACAGAACACAGGGTGATGTATCAGTAATCGGTACTGTCCCATTATTACACACCACAAGGTGAGACATCACTGCTCAGTACTGTCCACCATTACAGAACACAAGTGATGCATATTGCTCAGTATGGTCCCACCATTACAAAACACAAGGTGATACATCTGAGCTTAGTACTGTCCCACCATTAGAAAACAAAGGGTGTTATATCAGTGATAAGTACTGTCCCACAATTACAGAATGCAAGGTGAAGCATTAGTGCTTAGTACTGCCTCACCATTACAGAAAAAAGGTGGTGAAGCAGTGCTCAGTACTGTCCCACCATTACAGAGCACAAGGTGATGCATCAGTGCTCAGTACTGTCCCACCATTACAGAACACAAGGTGATGCATCAGTGCTCAGTACTGTCCCACCATTACAGAACAAAAGGTGATGCATCAGTGCTCAGTACTGTCCCAACATTACATTACACAAACTGATACATCAGTGCTCAGTACTGTCTGACCATTACAGAAAACATGGTGATGCATCAGTGCTCAGTACTGTTTCACCATTACAGAACACAAGAAGATGCATCAGGGATCAGTACTGTCCCACCATTAAAAAACAAATGGTGATGCATCACTGCTCAGTACTGTCCCAACATTATATTATACAAGGTCATGCATCAGTGGTCAGTACTGTTCCACCATTACAGAACACAAGGTTATACATCAGCGATTAGTACTGCCCTCCATTACAGAACAGAAGGTGATACATCAGTGCTCAGAACTGTCCTATTATTACAGAATACTAGGGGATGCATCACTCCTCAGTACTGTCACACCATTACGGAACACAAGGTGATGCAATTGGCTCAGTAGTCTCCCACCATTACAGGAAACCAAGCTGATGAATCAATGCTCAGTACTGTCCCAACATCAAAGAGCACAAGGTGAGACATCAGTGCTCAGTACTGTCCCACCATTACAGAACACAAGGTTATACATCAGAGCTCAATACTGTCCCACCATTACAGAACAAAAGGTGATGCCTCACAGCTCCTTACTGTCCCAACATTACAGAACACAAGGTGAATATTAGTGCTCAGTACTGTCCCACCATTACAGAACACAAGGTTATACATCAGAGCTCAGTACTGTCCCACCATTACTGAACACAAGGTGATACATCACAGCTCCTTACTGTCCCACCCATAAGGAACACAAGGTGAATATCAGTGCTCAGTACAGTCCCACTTGTACAGAACACAAGGCAATGTGTCACTGCTCAGTGCAGACCCACCATTACAGAACACAAGGTGCTGCATCAGTACTCAGTACTGGCCCACCATTAAAGAACATAATGTGATGCATCAGTTCTCAGTACTGTCCCACCATTACAAAAGACAAGGTGATGCATCACTGCTCCTTACTGTCCTACAATTACAGAACACAAGGTGACCATCAGTGCTCAACACTGTCCCACCTTTACAGAACACAAGGTAATGTGTTCATCCTCAGTGCAGTTCCACCATTACAGAACACAGGGTGCTGCATCAGTGCTCAGTACTGGCCCACCATTACAGAAAACAAGTTAATGCATCAGTCCTCAGTACTGTACCGCCATTACAGAACACAAAGTGATGTGTCAGGGCTCAGTACTATCCCTCCATTACAAACCACAAAGTGATAAATCAGTGATTACTACTATCCCTCCTACAGAACACAAGGTGATGCATCAGTGCTCAGCACTGTCCCTCCATTACAGAACACAAGGTGAAGCATCAGTGCTGAGTACTGTCCCACCATAACTGAGCACAAGGTGATACATCAGTGTTCAGTAATGTCCCAGCATTACAGAATACATGGTGATGCATCAGTGCTCACTACTGTCACACTATTACTGAAAATAAGGTGATGCATTAGTTCTCAGTACTGTCCCACATATACAAAAAACAACTGAGGCATCAGTGCTCAGTACTGTCTGACCATTACAGAACACAAGGCAATGTGTCATTTCTCAGTACTGTCCCATGATTACAGAACACAAGGTACTGTCCCAAAATTACGTTACACAAGGTGATACATCAGTGCTCAGAACTGTTCCAGCATTACAGACAACAATGTTATACATCAGAGCTCAGTACTGTCCCACCATTACAGAATAGAAGGGGATGCAACAGTGTTCAGAACTGTCCTACCATTACAAAATACAAGAGGATGCATCACTCCTCAGTACTCTACCACCATTACAGAACACAAGGTGGTGCATCAGTGCACAGCACTGTCCCACCATTACAGAACACAAGATGCTTCATCTGTGCTCAGTACTGTCTCACCATTAGAGAGAACAAGATTACATATCAGTGCTCAGTACTGCCCCACCATTACACAGCACAAGGTGGTGTATCAGTGCTCAGTACATTCCCAACATTACAGAACACAAGGTGATGCATCAGTACTCAGTACTGTCCCACCAATACAGAACACAAGGTGATACATCAGTGCTCAGTACTGTCCCACCATTACAAAACACATGGTAGTGCAGCAGTCCTCAGTACACTCCCACCATTACAGAACACAATGTGATGCATCAGTGCTCAGTATTGTCCCACCATTACAGAACACAAGTTGATACATCAGAGCTTAGTACTCTCCCACTATTACAGAACACACAAAGTGGTGTACCAGTGCTCAGTACTGTCCCACTTTTACAGACCACAAGGTGAGACATCACTGCTCAGTACTGTCCCACCATTACAGAACACAAGGTCATGCATCACTTCTTAGTACTGTCCCACCATTACAGAACACAAGGTCATGCATCACTCCTTAGTACTGTCCCACCATTACAGAACACAAGGTGATGCATCAGTGCTCAGTACTGCCCCATAATTACAAAACACAAGTTGATGCATCAGTGCTCAGTACTGCCCCACAATTACAGACCACAAGGTGAGACATCACTGCTTATACTGTCCCTCCATTACGGAACACAAGGTGATGCATCAGTGCCAGTACTGTCCCACCATTAAAAACACATGGTGATCCATCAGTGCTCAGTACTGTCCCTCCATTACAGAACATAAGGTGATGCATCAGTGCTCAGTACTGTCCCACAATTACAGAACACAAGGTGATGCATCATTGGTCAGTACGCTCCCACCATTACAGAACACATGGTGATCCATCAGTGTTCAGTACTGTCCCACCATTACAGAACATAAGGTGACACATCAGTGCTCAATACTGTCCCATAATTACAGAACACAAGGTGATGCATCAGTGCTCAGTACTGTCAAACTATTACAGAACACAAAGTGATGTGTCACTGCTCAGTACTGTCTAACCATTACTTTACACAAGGTGATGCATCAGTGCTCAGTATTATCCAATCATTAGAGAACACAAGGTGATGCATCACTGCCCATTACTGTCCCTCCATTACAGAACACAAGGTGAAGCATCAGTGCTGAGTACTTTCCCACCATTACAGAACACAAGGTGAAGCATCAGTGCTGAGTACTGTCCCACCATTACAGAGCACAAGGTGATGCATCAGTGTTCAGTATTGATCCACCATTACAGAACACATGGTGATGCATCAGTGCTCACTACTGTCCCACCATTACAGAACATAAGGTGATGCAACAGTGCTCAGTGCTGTCTCACCATTACAGAATACAAGGTGAGGCATTAGTGCTCAGTACTGTCCCACCATTACAGAAAACAAGGTGAAGCATCAGTGCTCAGTACTGTTCCAACATTACAGAACACAAGGTTATAAATCAGAGCTCAGTACTGTCCCACCATTGTAGAATGCAAGGTGATGCAACAGTGCTCAGGACTGTCCCTCCATACAGAATACAAGGGGGTGCATCACTTCTCAGTTCTGTCCCACCATTACAGAACACAAGGTGATACTTCAGAGCTCAGTACTGTTATACCATTATAGAAGACAAGGTGATGCATTACTGCTCCCTATGTTCCCACAAAAACAGAGCACAAGGTGAGATGTCAGTGCTCTGTAGTGTCTCACCATTACAGAACACAAGGTTATACATCAGACTTCAGTACTGTCCCACCATAACAGAACACAAGCTGATGCATCAGTGTTCAGTACTATTCCACCATTACAGAACACAAAGTGATACATCACAGCTCAGTACAGTCCCACCATCAGAGAACACAAGGTGATGCATCACTGCTCCTTACTGTCCCACCTTTACAGACCACAAGGTGATGTTTCAGTGCTCAATGCAGTCCCACAATTACAGAACAAAAGGTGCTGCTTCAGTTCTCAGTACTGTCACACCATTACAAAACACAAGGTCCTGTATCAGTGCTCAGTACTGCCCCACCAAGACAGAACACAAGGGGATGTGTCAGTGCTCAGTACTGTCCCACCATTACAGAACACAAGGTGATGCATCAGGGCTCAGTACTGTCCTACCATTACAGAACACAAGGTGATGCATCAGTGCTCAATACTGTCCCACCATTACAGAACACAAGGTGGTGCAGCAGTGCTCAGTATTGTGCCAGCTTTACAGAGCACAACGTGATGCATCAGTGCTCAGTATTGTCCTACCATTAAAAAACACAAGGTGACAGGTCAATGCTCAGTACTGTCCCACCATTACAGAACACAAGGTGATGCATCAGTGTTCAGTATTGTCCCACCATTACAGAACACAAGGTGATGCATCAGTGTTCAGTACTGTCCCACCATTACAGAACACATGGTGATGCATCAGGGCTCAGCACTGTTCCTTCATTACAGAACACAAGGTGATACATCAGGGCTCAGTACTGTCCCACCATTACAGAATACAAGGTGATGCATCACTGCTCAGTACTTTCCCACCATTAAAAAACACAAGGTGACAGGTCAGTGCTCAGTACAGTCCCACCATTATAAACCACAAGGTGTTGCATCAGTGCTCAGTACTGTCCCACCATTACACCACACGAGCAGATGCAGCACTACTCAGTATTATCCCACCAATACAGAACACAAGGTGTTGCAGCAGTGCTCAGCACTTTCCTACCAGTACAGAACAGAAAGTCATGCAACAGTGCTCAGTTCTGTCCCACCATTACAGAACACAAGGTGATGCATCATTGCTCAACACTGTCCCACCATTACAGAATAGAAGGTAATGCAACTGTGTTCAAAACTGTCCTACCATTACAAAATACAAGAGAATGCATCACTCCTCAGTACTCTACCACCATTACAGAACACAAGGTGGTGCATCAGTGCGCAGTACTGTCCCACCATTACAGAACACAAGGTGCTTCATCTGTGCTCAGTACTGTCCCACCATTAGAGAGCGCAAGATTACATATCAGTGCTCAGTACTGCCCCACCATTACACAGCACAAGGTGATGTATCAGTGCTCAGTACTTTCCCAACATTACAGAACACAAGGTGATGCATCAGTACTCAGTACTGTACCACGAGTACAGAACACAAGGTGATACATCAGTGGTCAGTACTGTCCCACCATTACAAAACACATGGCAAATGCAAATGACAAAAACAGTTGAAATCCAAAAACGTACCACGGAGCCCTTGTACCAGCAACAACAAGTAAGTAGTCTTAATCTAATTTTATTTTCACAACGTTACAAGACAAAGGTGCAGCTTCCTCAGAGAAAACAAATTAACAATGAGGTAAGTGCACGCCCCTTTTATACAAGGCAAAAGGAAATGACATCATAGTAAGGTAAAACTCATTGTAGTAATTGGAAAACAAGTATAAACCTTCACAAGAACAACTTGTTCCTCAAAGAAAATATACTAACATTAATTCATGTTAGTAATGACCATTTCAAAATGTAGAATGTTACCAAGGAAGTAAACATAAAAGTTAAAATAACATATTTAAAATTCTTAAAATATGTAAATGAAATCATGACATTAAAGTAAAAATTCAACATAAAAGGTCATTCAAGTAGCAACTCATAAAAAATAAGCATAATATGCAGTAATGGATTAAATCTTGTTAAAGAAGTAATGGTAATCCATTATAAGTATAAAAAATAATAAGCATCTATGTACCTTAAAGATGTTATTGTCTAAACAACAATAATAATTAAAATCTAGACAGTAATTGACATGAGGAGTGCTACACCAAAAACACGCCACATGAAGTCAGAAACAAAAACATGCCGCATGAAGTCAGAAACAAAAAAAAAATGTTTGTATGTATTTTGGGAGAAATCATTATGTATGCATAAGGAAGGAAGGTGTACCTACAAAAGAAGATACTACCTTAAATAACTCCTCAACTTGAGTACTGCTGAGATGTTGCAGTTTTCGTTTAAACCCGGGTAGCAAAATGCGTCTAAACGCAGTTGCCACTCCAGTTCACGTACTTCTAAAAGTAGAGTTATTGGGCCTCCCCTGATGTTATTGGTCACTTGGTCTATGGCCATAAACGAAAAAGAATGCCCAGGGTGGCTGGCAATGTGTTTAGCCAAAGCGCTAACGCCAGAATTTTTCTTAATTGCATACATATGCTCATAGACACGGTCCCTAAGTCTGCGATCAGTCTTCCCCAGATAGAATGAGGGACAGCAATCGCAAAGAGCCAGGTAAACTACTGATCTACTTTCACAGTTGAGTGGAGCTTGAATTAAAAACTTCCTGTCCCTTATAGTATAGGACTGCCCTGCTCTCATTTTATAACACCAGTTGCAGAAACCACATGGGTACATCCCTGTACGCCTATTGAAAGTTTTTTTAGTTAGGTCCCTCTGTAAAAGTTCCTTAAGGTTATTATTTCTTGAAAACGAAATTAGGACAGAGGCCTAATTTCTCAGAGAGGCCAGGACTCCCCAAGATAAATTGCCAGTTTTTCTTAATCAATGCAGTAGTAGTCTGAGTGTTAAGACTAAATGTATGAACGTAGCTGATGGCAAAATCATGTACGTGGTTGGTCTGAGAGATGTCATTAAGGGAGGGGGGACCCACAATGGGTGACAGTAGTGTGTTATTAGGACTAAGGTCAAGCAGTGCATGACTTTGTAAGATAGGTTTGTAAACCCCGTTTACCCTTTTAGCTGTAACTTCGAGCCTAATTTCATCAGTTAGATTCCTCGGGTAACCCCTATTAAGGAACATATTAGACAAAAGTGTGCATTCGTTCTGAAAGGTGTCAAGATCACTACACATTCTAACAGCCCTAACCATTTGACCCTTCACAATAGATTTCTTTTGTTTGAAGGGATGGTGGCTTGTAAAGTGCAAGAACGAATTACAGTAAGTTGGCTTTCTGTAAACACAAGATGTGTAGGTGTTCCCTTCCTTTCTCAACTTTACATCGAGGTAGTCGATTTCTAAAGGTGAAAAGTTAGAAGTGAATTTCAAGAAGTCAGTCATGCCATTAAGAAACTGTAAGAAGTCTGCAGCTTCTGTGTCATTACCATGGAAGAGGATGAAAATATCATCCAGGTAACGTGTGTAAAATTTCACTGTCTGCATCCTTTCACTAGTAAAAAGGAAGTGCTTTTCCCAGAAGCCCATAAAAAAGTTGGCGACAGAGGCCCCAAGGCGAGCCCATCGCCACACCTTTTTCTGTAAGAAGTAATCCTTATCAAAAGGAAAAAGTTACACGAAAGGACTATGTCCAAGACTTCTGTGACCAAATCAATTTCAGTCTGTGGTGCCCACAGTCTAAAAGTAAAGAGAAATCCATTCCACAGCTTCTTGGTGTGGAATGGAGGTGTATAGTCAACAACGCCGATGGTGAGAAAATTATTCCCATCATCGAACGGAATGTTGTTGAAGTTGTCTAAAAGACCAGGAATCTTTACATACACCCGAAGGTCCTTCAGGTATTTAGACAGGATGGTATCCACCAATCTGGCGTGGGATACGTCATAGATGATCTACCATCAACCAGCGCCATAGGGATTATTAACATCCTTATGGACCTTGGGGATGCCAAACATGACTGGGATTTTGGCATTGATATGTCAATGTAGTTGTAAGTTTCTAGGTCGATCTTACCCTGCAAAACAAATCTCAAACACCCTCATCATACTATGGGTACGTATTTCATTAAGAGAAGCAGGAGAATAGGCAGGTGTGTTAAGGACATCACGCATTTTTCGTGTACAGTAAATTGTCCATAATTACAAGTCCGCCCCTTTATCAGGTTTAACTACTCGAACTGGGTAATGGCATAATTCATCTAAGAGGGAGACTTGTTCTTTGGTAATGTTATACCGAGATGTTTCGGTATAACTATTACATGCTTTAAAGGAATGTTCAATGTTCGCTTCGCAGACCCTTTCAAAAGCTGAAGAGAAGGGTGAATGGGGGTTATACACACCTCGGTAGTTTTAGAGAGTCATGTGGCAAGGCAACTTCATTACTAAACAGTAACTTGAAGTTTAACTTTCGGACAAAACATTTTAATTCAATAAGTTCCTTGGATATGTCACCCATTTTACTAGGGACAAAGGTGTAACCGAGGGCAAGTAACTCAACTAATTCCTCCCTTAGTTCTAAATCTGTGAAGTTGTAAATAGTAAAGTCCCCTTTACGGTTAAGTATAATTCTTGGACCTTGGTGTAGGAGACAGGGATTAAGGTCAGCAGTCATAATAGAGAAAGAGGAGTCACCTGCTATGTGGGAGGTATGTGAGTCCGGACAGTCGAGAACTGAGAGATCAGGGGAAGCTTCTTCCGCTTCTATCTCTTGTTGTGAAACTGTCGATGGTTGCGGTTGCCTAAAAAACTGTTGTTGTTTTTATTAGTATTGGTCCTATTTGTGTTGGTGTTATTGTTGCCTTGATTACCCTTCTTAAACCCTTTAATCCTGTCACTGCGTCTAGGGCCTACCTCATCCACTCCTACCTCGTCTTCGTGAAAGTGGGAACTAGCTGAGACAGGATGAGGTGCAGGGTTAGGGTGTTCCTGATGGGTACTAGTAGTAGTGTTGTGAGATTCAGAAGCCTGTAATTTAGGATATGCAACGTTGTCCTGATAAGCCAATCTGTCTCTGACTAATTTTTTGTTTTTGTTAAGCTTTAGTTTAACAAGAAGTGTATTAATACTAGAAAGGGTACGGTCATAATCAAACCTGTACCTTACAAAATTCAAGTCTGCTTTAATCTCCTTGTCTAAAATATCAATCTCCTTCAGGAGAACACAAACATGTTGGTTATAATGTTTCACAATAAGCTGTAACAGGTCTAAACCTTGCTGTTGAAATAAGTCTTTTAAATCACAAAGAAAATTGGTATTGTTGATTAAACCTGAAGGAGAAAAAGTGCTACGTAGACCTTTTGGAACAAGTTTCTCATGAATGCACTGGTTAAAGTAACCAATCTCAAGCTGTAACTTTTTAAGTTTGAGAATTTTACTATCAAAGATCTTTAGTTTATTAGACAGTGACTCATTACTTGAAATGGTATCATGCTGATCAGCTGTACTTTCCATAGGGTTAGAAAATACAAAGTTGTCTGTATTTGTCATCCATTCAGAAAAAATGAATGGAGCATTCACATTGTCAGTCTGGCCTGGAAGAGAGCCAGTGTTAACAGCTGTAGCTATACGTAAGGAAGAAGTTGCAGGCCCAGAGGGCCAAGCAGAGTTAATTGTGTTGTAATTAGCTGACTGTTCTCCACTACTGTTAATGTCTGCACCTAATAAAAGGGCAGGAATACCATTAGGAAAAGTACCTGTAGTTGCCTCCAATCCTGTACCGCTAGTAACAGGAGCAGCAGATGTAGATGTAGAAGGCGGTAATTAGCTGTATTCATTTACAGAATGGAAAGGTTGTCCTGCTGGTATTAAAGAACCAGACCTCGCCTGTGTAGTGTTAGTGGCTGAAGAGCCTTGAGTAGATAAAGGTATAGCAGCTACCTGGCGGTTCCTGTTGCCATTAGTACCTTCCAATAGGTCAAAGCGTGCATTAAGCTTGTCGAGTCTTTCCGACAATGAAATCAGCAAGGCAGGCACATCAAGAAGTGGATTAGACTGCGCTTCTTTCACTCCAGAATTAAGAGCGATGAGGGGCTGCTGGGACTAACAGGCTCCCGTGGCCATGAAACAAACAGGCAAATGCAAATGACAAAACAGTTGAAATCCAAAAACGCACTCACGGAGCCCTTGTACCAGCAACAACAAGTAAGTAGTCTTAACAATTTTTATTTTCATTAAACGTTTTCGCCGCACAAAGGTGCAGCTTCCTCAGAGAAACAAATTAACAATGAGGTAAAGTGCACCTTTTATACAAGGCAAAAGGAAATGACATCATAGTAAGGTAAAACTCATTGTAGTAATTGGAAAACAAGTATAAACCTTCACAAGAACAACTTGTTCTCAAAGAAAATATACTAACATTAATTCATGTTAGTAATGACCATTTCAAAATGTAGAATGTTACCAAGGAAGTAAACATAAAGTTAAAATAACATATTTAAAATTCTTAAAATATGTAAATGAAATCATGACATTAAAGTAAAATTCAACATAAAGGTCATTCAAGTAGCAACTCATAAAAATAAGCATAATATGCAGTAATGGATTAAATCTTGTTAAAGAAGTAATGGTAATCCATTATAAGTATAAAAATAATAAGCATCTATGTACCTTAAAGATGTTATTGTCTAAACAACAATAATAATTAAAGTCTAGACAGTAATTGACATGAGAAGTGCTACACCAAAACACACATGAAGTCAGAAACAAAAACATGCCACATGAAGTCAGAAACAAAAAATTTTTGTATGTATTTTGGGAGAAATCATTATGTATGCATAAGGAAGTAAGGTGTACCTACAAAGAAGATACTACCTTAAATAACTCCTCAACTTGAGTACTGCTGAGATGTTGCAGTTTTCGCTTAAACCGGTAGCAAAATGCGCCTAAACGCAGTTGCCACTCCAGTTCACGTACTTCTAAAAGTAGAGTTATTGGGCCTCCCCTGATGTTATTGGTCACTTGGTCTATGGCCATAAACGAAAAAAGAATGCCCAGGGTGGCTGGCAATGTGTTTAGCCAAAGCGTTAACGCCAGAATTTTTCTTAATTGCATACATATGCTCGTAGACACGGTCCCTAAGTCTGCGATCAGTCTTCCCCAGATAGAATGAGGGACAGCAAT
This sequence comes from Protopterus annectens, assembly GCF_019279795.1. Lineage (NCBI taxonomy): Eukaryota > Metazoa > Chordata > Ceratodontiformes > Protopteridae > Protopterus > Protopterus annectens. The sequence goes on along the minus strand of NC_056748.1, from coordinate 155,114,751 downwards.
CGCAAAGAGCCAGGTAAACTACTGATCTACTTTCACAGTTGAGTGGAGCTTGAATTAAAAACTTCCTGTCCCTTATAGTATAGGACTGCCCTGCTCTCATTTTATAACACCAGTTGCAGAAACCACATGGGTACATCCCTGTACGCCTATTGAAAGTTTTTTTAGTTAGGTCCCTCTGTAAAAGTTCCTTAAGGTTATTATTACTGTCCCACCATTACAGAACACAAGGTGCTTCATCTGTGCTCAGT
>NC_056748.1:155095650-155114003 GCF_019279795.1 Protopterus annectens | reverse complement strand
TGAAATAGTACTTCTAAACTTGATCTGTTACATGAATTGGTAGCATATCTAAACATGATTGTAAATTGTTTTTTATAAGCCCAGTTGCTCCTACTACTATTGGAACTGTCTGGGTATCTTTCTTCCATACGGCTCTTGTTTCTGCTTGCAGATCGAGGTATTTTATGACTTTGTGTCTCTCTGTATGCATGTCACTGTAGTCACTAGGAGTGGCGATTTCAATGATCAATGCTACTTTTGTCTTCTTTTCTTGGACCACTGTATCTGGTTTTCTAGCATCTATATTTTGGACTGTTGGTGATCCCATGTGATGTAAACTTCATCATTTTCTATGATTCTCTGTGGCTCATATTTCCAGTGTTTTTCAGCCACTTCGATACAATAATGTTTGCACAATCTCCAGTGTAACAATCTTGCCACATTATTATGCCTTTCAGTATACAGTCCCTCTGCTATTAGAGAGTCACAACCAGCAATAAGGTTGTGACTCTTTCCAATTCTGTTCCACAAAACCTTCATATGTCTGTTTCTCCCACATGTTCAATGGACATAGTAAACCAGCGTGTACATAGCCCACTGTCTTGGCTGCCTTCATCAAGTCCCAAGTATTTACACACACCCTCTTGCTCAAGTTCTTTTATATCACATTCTTGCCTCAAACTGATGTTTTCTTGGTGCTGCAATTTTCCTTTTTTAAAGGTTGCTTTTGAAAATTTATCAAGACCAAATGACAATCCAATATCATCTAAACAGTTTTGACAACCTGTAGCTGTGCTTTCAGTTTACAATTTTAAATCAACAACAAAGAGAAGATGAGAGGTTATTATACTTTGTTGTTTTCTAGAAGCCAAATTATAGCCATGACCTAAGCTGCTAAGTAAACAGCTTAATGGATTAATGGCAAGGCAAAATAGCAACAGTGACAGGGAGTCACCCTGGAATATCCCCCTTTGGATTTTTATCCCTGGGATAATAATCTTTCTTTTATCATGGCTTAATTGCAAAGTGGTCTGCCACCGTTTCATGGTTACTGTAATGTAATCAATCAGTGTAGGATGTATCTAATACATTTTTAAGCACTCTTTTATCCATGAATGTGGATACTATCAAATGCTTTTTTTATAGTCAATCCATGCCATACTTAGATTCTTCCCTTTCTTGCAGTTCTCCACTATAACTTTATTTAACAACAAATGATCATTTGTTCCGTATTACTTTCTTTTATTGCCCTTTTGTTCTACTGCCATAATTGAGTTTTCTTCTAAATGACTATAAACTCTGTCAGCATAAATGCTCAGGTATAGTTTATATGTTGTCGGAAGACAAGTTATTGGTATATAATTTTTAGGGTAGCTTGCAGGTTCATTTAAGTAAAAGCATTGTTTTTCCTGTTGTTAACCAGTGCAGTGTCTGTTTGGGGTGTGCATATAAATAGTTCTTACTCATGGCTAGATTGTCATGTAAAGAAGTTAATACTTAAAGCCAGAAGTTAGGTACTGCATCTGGGCCTAGGGTTTTCCAATTAGAGGCTTTTCTCAACTTTGTTTCAATCTCTCTGGCTGTTATTTCATCCAATATCCTGTACCTTTAAATTTCTTATTCTTTCTTTTACTTCTTCTATCCATTTAGCATCTTTAATATGTTCCACAGGATCTTCATAGATACTTCTATGTTATTAAAGAACACAAGGTGATGCATCAGTGTCAGTACTGGTTTGGGAGGGTGGCTTAATGCTTAAGGTGTTTGCCTTACAAACACAAGGTGCAGAGTTTGAATCTCACAAGGGATAATTGGCTAAGCTTAAAATGGCTCAAAAGGTCAGTTAGCTTAGTACTAATCTATGAATCTATATCTATGAACCTACTGTCCCACCATTACAGAACACAAGGTTTAGCATCAGTGCTCAGTACTGTCTCACCATTACAAAACAAAAGGTGATGCATCAGTGCTCAGTACTATCCAAACATTACAGAACAGAATGTGGTGTAGCAGTACTGACTATTGTGCCACCATTACAGAACACAACATGATGCATCAGTGTTCAGTATTGTCCCACCATTACAGAACACATGGTGCTGCATCAGTGCTCAGTACTGTCACACCATTACAGAAGATATCGTGATGCATCTGTGCTCAGTCCTATCCCATCATTAGAGAGCATAAGGTGATACATCAGTGCCCATTGCTGTCCGTCCATTACAGAACACAAGGTGAAGCATCAGTGCACACTACTGTCCCACCATTACAAAACAGAAGGTGATGCATCAGTGCTCAGTACTGTCCCACCATTACAGAATACAAGGTGATGCATCAGTGCTCAGTACTGTCCCACCATTACAGAACACAAGGTTATACTTTAGAGTTTAGTACTGTCCCACCAATACAGAACACAAGGTGATGCAACAGTGCTCAGAACTGTCCTACCATTACAGAATACAAGGGGATGCATTACTTCTCAGTACTCTCCCACCATTACAGAATACAAGATGATACATCAGAGCTCAATACTGTTCCACTATTACTATTGCATGAATGCTCCCTATGTGCCACCATTACAGAACACAAGGTGGTGTGTCAGTGTCAGTACTATCCCACCATTACAGAACACATGGTGATGCATCAGAGCTCAGTACTCTCCCATTACAGAACACAAGGTGGTGCGTCAGTGCTCAGTACTGTCCCACCATTACAGAACACAAGGTGCTACATCTGTGATCAGTACTATCCCACCATTAGAAAGCACAAGGTGACACATCAGTGCTCATTACTGCCCCACCATTACAGAACACAAGGTGATGCATCAGTGCTCAGTACTTTCCCAGCATTACAGAACACAAGGTGATGCATTGGTGCACATTACTGTCCCATTACAGAACACAAGGTGATGCATCAGTCCTCAGTACTGTCCCACCATTACATAACACAGGGTGATGCATCAGTGCTCAGTACTGTCCCACCATTACAAAACACATGGTGATGCATCAGTGCTCAGTACTGTCCCACCATTACAGAACAGACAAATCAGTGTACCAGTGCTCAGTACTGTCCAACAATTACAGAACACAAGGTGATGCATCAGTACTCTGTACTGTGCAACTATTACAGACCACAAGGTGAGACATCACTGCTCAGTACTGTTCAACCATATCAGAGCCAAGGTGATGCATCAGTGTTCAGTATTCTTCCACCATTACAGAACACATGGTGATGCATCAGTGCTCACTACTGTCCCACCATTACAGAACATAAGGTGATGCATCAGTGCTCAGTACTGTCCCACCATTACAGAACACAAACTGATGCATCAGTGCTCAGTACTGTCCCACCATTACAGAACACAACGTTATGCATCAGGGCTCCCTACTGCTCCACCATTACATAGCAAATGATGATGCATCAGTGCTCAGTACTGTCCTAACAATACATTGCATAAGGTGATGCATCAGTGCTTCAAACTGTTCCACTATTACAGAACACACGGTTATACATCAGAGCTCAGTACTGTCCCACCATTACAAAACACAAGGTTATACATCAGTGCTCAGAACTGTCCCACCATTACAGAACACAAGGTGATGCATCAGTGCTCAGGAGTCTCCCACCATTACAGAAACCAAGGTGATGCATCAATTCTCAGTACTGTCCCACCATTACTTAGCACAAGGTGAGACATCAGTGCTCAGTACTGTCCCACCATTACAGAACACAAGGTTATACATCAGAGCTCAGCACTGTACCACCATTAAAGAACACAAGGTGGTGTGTCACTTCTCCTTACTGTCCCACCATTACAGAACACAAGGTGAACATCAGTGCTCAGTACTGTCCCACCTTTATAGAACACAAAATAATGTGTCAGTGCTCAGTGCAGTCACACCAATACAGAAAACAATGTGATGCATCAGTGATCAGCACTATCCCTCCATTACAGAACACAAGGTGAAGCATCAGGGATCAGCACTGCCCCTTCATTACAGAACACAAGGTGATGCATCAGTGTTCAGTACTGTCCCACCATTACAGAACATAAGCTGATGTGTCAGGTCTCAGTACTGTCCCACCATTACAAAACACAAGGTGATGCATCAGTGCTCAGCACTGTCCCTCCATTACAGAACACAATGTGATGCATCAGTGATCAGCACTGTCCCTCCATTACAGAACACAAGGTGAACCATCAGTGCTCAGTACTGTCCCTTCATTACAGAACACAAGGTGATGCATCAGTGCTCAGTACTGGCCCATCATTACAGAACACAATGTAATGTGTCAGTGCTCAGTGTAGTCCCACCATTACAGAAAACAAGGTGCTGCATCAGTGCTCAGTACTAGCCCACCATTACAGAACACAAGGTGATACATCAGTCCTCAGTACTGTCCCACCATTACAGAACATAAGCTGATGTGTCAGGTCTCAGTACTGTCCCACAATTACAAAACACAAAGTGATAAATCAGTGATTACTACTATCCCTCCATTACAGAACACAAGGTACTGCAGAAGACAAAGGGATATAGCAGTGCTCAGTACTGTCCCACTATTACAGAACACAGGGTGATGAGTCAGTGCTCAGGACTGTCCCACCATTACAGAACACAAGGTAATGCATTAGGGCTTAGTCCTGTCCCACTATTACACACACAAAGTAATCAATCAGTGATTACTACTGTTCCATCATTACAGAACCCAAGGTGATGCAACAGTGCTCAGCACTGTCCATCCATTACAGACCAAATGTGATGCATCAGTGATCAGCACTGTCCCTTCATTACAGAACACAAGGTGAAGCATCAGTGCTCAGTACTGCCCCTCCATTACTGAACACAAAGTAAAGCATCAGTGCTCAGTACTGTTCCACCACTACAGAACACAAAATGAAAGGTGAATGCTCAGTACAGTCCCACCATTACAAACCACAAGGAGTTGCATCAGTGCTCAGTACTGTCCCACCATTACACAATACAAGGGGATGCAGCACTACTCAGTATTATCCCACCAATACAGAACACAAGGTGATGCATCTGTGTTCAGTACTGTACCACCATAACAAAACACATGGTGATGAATCAGTGCTCAGTAGTGTCCCACCATTACACCACATGAGCAGATGCAGCACTACTAGGTATTATCCCACCAATACAGAACACAAGGTGTTGCATCAGTGCTCAGCACTTTCCTACCATTACAGAACACAAAGTCATGCATCAGTGCTCAGTACTGTCCCAACATTACAGAACACAAGCTGATGCATCAGTGCTCAGTACTGTCTCACCATTACATAACACAAGCTGATGCATCTGTGCTCAGCACTGTCCTACCATTACAGAAGAGAAAGAGATGCATCAGTTCTCAGTACTGTCCAACCATTACACAACACAAGGTGACATATCAGAGCTCAGTATTGTCCCACCTTTGTAGAACGCAAGATGATGTGTCAGTGCTCAGTACTTTCCCACCATTAAGGAACACATGGTGAGGCATCAGTGCTCAGTACTGTCCCACCATTCCAAAAAACAAGGTGATACATCGGTACTTAGTCCTGTCACATCCATTACAGAAAACAAGGTGATGCATCAGTGTTCAGTACGGTCCCAGCATTACAGAACACAAAGTGATGTATCAGTGATCAGTACTGTCCCACATTACAGAGCACATGGTGATGCATCAGTGCTCAGTACAGTCCCAATATTACAGAGCACATGGTGATGCATCCCTGTTCAGTATTGTCCCACCATTACAGAACAAAAGGTGATGCAACAGGGCTCAGTACTGTCCCACCATTAAAGACCACAATGTGAGACATCACTCTTTAGTACTGTCCCCCCATTACAGAACATAAGGTGATGCATCAGTACTCAGTACTGTCCCACCATTACAGAATACAAGGTGATGAATCAGTGCTCAGTACTGTCCCACCATTACAGAACACAAAGTGATGTGTCAGTGCTCAGTACTGCCTGACCATTACTTTGAACAAGGTGATGCGTCAGTGCTCAATACTATCCCATCATTAGAAACACAAGGTGATGTATCAGTGCCCATTAGTGTCCCTCCATTACAGAACACATGGTGATGTATCAGCACTCAGTACTGTCCCTCCATTACAAAACACAAGGTGCTGAGTACTGCCCCACCATTACAAAGCAAACGGTGATGCATCAGTGTTCAGTATTGTCCCACCATTCCAGAATACAAGGTGATGTATCAGTGCTCAGTACTGTCCCACCATTACAAACACAAGGTGATGCATCAGTGCTCAGTACTGTCCCACCATTACAGACACAAGCTGCTGCATAAGTCCTCAGTACTGTCCCACCATTACAAACACAAGGTACTGCATCAGTGCCATGTACTGTCCCACCATTACAGAACACATGGTGATGCATCAGTGCTCAGTACTGTCCCACCATTACAGAACACAAGGTGATGCATCAGTGCTCAGTACTGTCCCACCATTATAGAACACATGGTGATACATCAGTACTCAATACTGTCCCACCATTACAGAACACATTGTGATGCATCAGTGCTCAGTACTGTCCCACCATTACAAATCACAAGGTGATGCATCAGTGGTTAGTCCTGTCCCACATTTACAGAGCACAAGGTGATGCATCAGTGCTCAGTTCTGTCCCACCATTAGAGAGCACAAGGTGACACATTAGTGCTCAGTGCTGTCCGACTTTTTTTTTAATTTCTCCAAGTCTTTTGGGTTTCTAATACCATGACGGGAATGGACCCCATTCCTAAGTCAAAGTATGATTAAAGTCCATGAAATTAGTATTGTTTCACTCCTTGATGTTAGACAAAAGTGCTCAGTACTGTCCCACAATTAGAGAGCACAAGGTGATGCATCAGTGCTCAATACTGTCCCTCCATTACAGAACACAAGATGGTGTATCAGTGTCACTACTGTCCCACCATTACAGAACACAAGGTGGTGCATCAGTGCTCAGTACTGTCCCAACATTACAGAACACAAGGTGCTACATCTGTGCTCAGCACTGTCCCATCATTAAAGAGCACAGGGTGACACATCAGTGCTTAGTACTGTCCCACCATTACAAAGGTGATGCATATTGCTCAGTACTGTCCCACCATTATAGAACACAAGGTGATACATCAGAGCTCAGTACTGTCCCACCATTAGAGAACACAGGGTGATGTATCAGTTCTAAGTACTGTCCCACAATTACAAAATACAAGGTGAAGCATCAGTGCTCAGTACTGTCCCACCATTACAGAGCACAAGGTGATGCATCAGTGTTCAGTACTGTCCCACCATTACAGAACACATGGTGATGCATCAGTGCTCAGTACTGTCCCACCATTACAAACACAAGGTGAGGCATCAGTGCTCAGTACTGTCCCACCATTACAGAACACAAGGTGATGCATCAGTCCTCAGTACTGTCCCACCATTACAGAACACAAGGTGATGCATCAGTGCTCAGTACTGTCCCACCATTACAGAACAAAAGTTGATGCATCAGTGCTCAGTACTGTCCCACCATTACAGAACACAAGGTGATGCATCAGTGCTCAGTACTGTCCCACCATTACAGAACACAATGTGATGTGTCAGTGCTCAGTACTGTCTGACCATTACTTTGAACAAGGTGATGCGTCAGTGCTCAATACTATCCCATCATTAGAAACACAAGGTGATGTATCAGTGCCCATTAGTGTCCCTCCATTACAGAACACATGGCGATGTATCAGCACTCAGTACTGTCCCTCCATTACAAAACACAAGGTGCTGAGTACTGCCCCACCATTACAAAGCACAAGGTGATGCATCAGTGTTCAGTATTGTCCCACCATTCCAGAACACAGGGTGGTGCATCAGTGCTCACTACTTTCCCACCATTACAGAACACAAGGTGATGCATCAGTGCTCAGTACTGTCCCACCATTATAGAACACATGGTGATACATCAGTGCTCAGTACTGTCCCACCATTACAGAACACAAGGTGATGCATCAGTGCTCAGTACTGTCCCACCATTACAGAACACATGGTGATGCATCAGTGCTCAGTACTGTCCCACCATTACAGAACACAAGGTGATGCATCAGTGCTCAGTACTGTCCCACCATTACAGAACACAAAGTGATACATCAGTGCTCAGTACAGTCCCACCATTACAGAACACATTGTGATGCATCAGTGCTCAGTACTGTCCCACCATTACAAATCACAAGGTGATGCATCAGTGCTCAGTTCTGTCCCACCATTAGAGAGCACAAGGTGACACATCAGTGCTCAGTGCTGTCCGACTTTTTTTTTTAATTTCTCCAAGTCTTTTGGGTTTCTAATACCATGACGGGAATGGACCCCATTCCTAAGTCAAAGTATGATTAAAGTTCATGAAATTAGTATTGTTTCACTCCTTGATGTTAGACAAAAGTGCTCAGTACTGTCCCTCCATTACAGAACACAAGGTAGTGTGTCAGTGTCACTACTGTCCCACCATTACAGAACACATGGTGGTGCATCAGTGCTCAGTACTGTCCCAACATTACAGAACACAAGGTGCTACATCTGTGCTCAGCACTGTCCCATCATTAAAGAGCACAGGGTGACACATCAGTGCTTAGTACTGTCCCACCATTACAAAGGTGATGCATATTGCTCAGTACTGTCCCACCATTATAGAACACAAGGTGATACATCAGAGCTCAGTACTGTCCCACCATTAGAGAACACAGGGTGATGTATCAGTTCTAAGTACTGTCCCACAATTACAAAATGCAAGGTGAAGCATCAGTGCTCAGTACTGTCCCACCATTACAGAGCACAAGGTGATGCATCAGTGCTCAGTACTGTCCCACCATTACAGAACACAAGGTGCTGCATCAGTGCCATGTACTGTCCCACCATTACAGAACAAAAGTTGATGCATCAGTGCTCAGTAGTGTCCCAATATTACAGAACACAAGGTGATGCATCAGTGCTCAGCACTGTCCCACCATTACAGAGCACAAGGTGATGCATCAGTGCTCAGTTCTGTCCCACCATTAGAGAGCACAAGGTGACACATCAGTGCTCAGTGCTGTCCGACTTTTTTTTTTTTAATTTCTCCAAGTCTTTTGGGTTTCTAATACCATGACGGGAATGGACCCCATTCCTAAGTCAAAGTACGATTAAAGTTCATGAAATTAGTATTGTTTCACTCCTTGATGTTAGACAAAAGTGCTCAGTACTGTCCCACCATTACAGAACACAAGGTGATACATCAGAGCTCAGTACTGCCCACCATCAGAGAACACAAGGTGATGTATCAGTCCTTACTACTGTCCCAGCATTACAGAATACAAGGTGATGCATCAGTGCTCAGTACTGTCCCACCATTACAGAACACAAGGTGATGCATCAGTGCTCAGTACTGTCCCACCATTACAGAACACAAGGTGATACATCAGTGCTCAGTACTGTCCCACCATTACAGAACACAAGGTGATGCATCAGTGATCAGTACTGTCCCACCATTACACAACACAAGGTTGTGCATCAGTGCTCAGTACTGTCCCACCATTACAGAACACAAGGTGATGCATCAGTGCTCAGTACTGTCCCACCATTACAGAACACAAGGTGATACATCAGTGCTCAGTACTGTCCCACCATTACAGAACACAAGGTGATGCATCAGTGCTCAGTACTGTCCCACCATTACAGAACACAAGGTGATGCATCAGTGTTCAGTACTGTCCCACCATTACAGAACACAAGGTGATGCATCAGTGCTCAATACTGTCCCACCATTACAGAACACAAGGTGATGCATCAGTGCTCAGTACTGTCCCACCATTACAGAACACAGGGTGATGTATCAGTTCTAAGTACTGTCCCACAATTACAAAATGCAAGGTGATGCATCAGTGTTCAGTACTGTCCCACCATTACAAAACACAAGGTGACGCATCAGTGCTCAGTACTGTCCTACCATTACAGAACACAAGTTGATGTACCTCTGCTCAGTACTGTCCCTCTATTAGAGAACAGATGGGGATGTATCAGTGCTCAGTACTGTTCACCCATTACAGAACACAAGGTGATGCATCAGTGCTCAGTACTGTCCCACCTTTACAGAGCACAAGGTGTTGTTTTGGTGCTCAGTACTGCCCCACCATTACAGAGCACAAGCTGAAGCATCAGTGCTCAATACTGTCCCACCATTACAGAACACAAGGTGAAGCATCAGTCCTCAGTACTGTGCCTCCATTACAGAACACAAAGTGAAGCATCAGTGCTCAGTACTGCCCCACCATTACAGAACATAAGGTGAAGCATCACCCACTATCCTGGGCTGCCAATATTAACCTTTCATTTCCTGATGTAAATTCATCTCTCCTTAACCATTCCTGCATTCGTTCTTGATCAACATGAGGCTCTTCCAGAAGTTTTCTATACTTGCAACTATATTTATGTTTTTTCCACATTTCTTGCCTTCTCATCTGGTCCTTCACCTTATATTCTTTCTTTTGTTTTTTTAGCACATTCAGTTGCTGCCTGATTTTTATCCATTTCTAGTTTGATTTCTATTCTTGCTTGACATCGATATGCTTCTGCTAAATTAAGCAGAGATGTCATCTTAGATTTATTCTCCTCATGTTTCAAATTTTTCACCACATTTGGTTCTAGTGAGGTCAGTAGATATGTGTGGAGTCCCATGATGCAGATCTATACATGTAATTAATTTCAAGGAGGCCCATCCCTCCTTCAGAATGGGGAATATACAATCTTGGTATACATTGATTTTTATAAATCATTTGGTGAGCATGAAGCATCCTTCTTGTTTTAATATCCAATCTATCCAACACTTTCTGGGGCCAGTCAATCACTCATAGGTTCATAGGTTCATAGGTAGATACTAGGCTATCTGCCCTAGGGCATTTATAAGCCTAGCCAGAGTGTATTTGGCTTCCGCCTCCCTATTAGATTAGCCTACTGTGCCTCTGTAAAGTAGGTCACAGAAGGTACCCTTTTAAGATTAGTTTACTGTGCCTCTGTCTAGTAGGGACACAGAAGAGATCCTAGGGGTGAATTTGCAATTTCACATCCACGCGTCCAGATTTCGCTTGAAGAGGGTTAACGAGGGGCTATGTCTAACATGAACTGGGATTCTATTCCAGAGTGAGGGAGCCTCTGGGAAATGAATCTGTCCCTCCAGCATGTCCTATTTATTTTTGTGCTGAGGTTTAAGTCCCTGGAGCGTGTAGCTCTAAGGGACTTGGATTTTTTGAGGTGGAGCATGTCCATTAATTCTGGGTTTGACATGGCTTTGTACATCAGGCATAGATCGCCTCTGAGTAGGCGGTAAGCAACTGAGTAGAGCTGAAGTTTCTTTAGTTGAGCTGCATAGGACATCTGTTTGTAGCCCATGATCCTCTTGGTGAGGTACTTTTGGGGTCTCTCCAGTTGCTGCAGGTGTCGGGTAAGGTACATCCCAAAAGGGGCATTGTATTCAATTATGGGCCTGATGAGTGACGAGTAGAGGGGCACAATGACCTCTCTTAATCTAGATGCGAACCCTTTTGTGATAAGGTGGGCTATATAGAAGGTCTTTCTAACCACTTTGGCAATGTGATTATCAAAGGAAAGATTACTATCTACGTTGGTCCCCAAATCTCTAATTACTTCTTCCGTACTTAATGGATTACCACCTATGTGGTAATTTGTGTGCACCGTGTTTTTCCCAAAGGGGATGACTATGCACTTTATAGCATTTAGCTTGAGGCCGTGGCTCTGGCACCAAGCATCCATCTCTGGAAGACCCTTTTGGAGGATCAGTGCTCAGTACTGTGCCTCCATTACAGAACACAAAGTGAAGCATCAGCTCCAAAACTATAAGTTAGGACAGGAAGAGCAAATTGATTTATAGCTTGGATCTTGTTCCTAGGTGTCAATGCTGTTTTCAGGATTAATTTACGTCTTCTAAAGTACTCCTTACTAAGCTTTATTTGCATTTGTTCATGTTTTATTCCTGATCCTTCATCAATTCCCAAGTATTTACACTCCACCTCTTGCTCAAGTTCTTTCATATCACATTCTTACCCCAAACTGATGTTTTCCTGGTGCTGCAAGTTTCCTTTTTTAAAGGTTGCTTTTGCAAATTTATCAAGACCAAATGACATTCCAATATCATCTGAAAAGTTTTGACAACCTGTAGCTATGCTTTCAGTTCCTCATCTGATGAGCTATACAATTGTAAATCATCAAAAAAGAGAAGATGAGAGGTTATTATACTTTGCTTTTTTCTAGAAGCCAAATTATAGCCATGACATAAGCTGTTAATTAAACAGCTTAATGGATTAATGGAAATGCAAAATAGCAACGGTGACAGGGAGTCACCCTGGAATATCCCCCTTTGGATTTTTATCCCTGTGATAATAATCTGCCCTGTATCATGGCTTAATTGCAAAGTGGTCTGCCACTGTTTCATGGTTACTGTAATGTAATCAATCAGTGTAGGATGTACCTAATAAATTTTAAGCACTCCTTTATCCATGAATATGGGATAATATCAAATGCTTTTTTATACTCAATCCATGCCATACTTAGATTCTTCCCTTTCTTACAGTTCTCCACTATAACTTTATTTAACAACAAATGATCATTTGTTCCATATTACTTTCTTTTATTGCCCTTTTGTTCTACTGCCATAATTGAGTTTTCTTCTAAATGACTATAAACTCTGTCAGCATCAATCCTCGTGTATAGTTTATACGTTGTCAGAAGACAAGTTATTGGTATATAATTTTTCGGGTAGCTTGCAGGTTCACTCTTAACTAACAACATTGTTTTTCCTGTTGTTAACCAGTGCGGTGTCTGTTCGGGGTGTGCATATAAATAGTTCTTACTCATGGCTAGATTGTCATGTAAAGAAGTTAATACTTAAAGCCAGAAGTCAGATACTGCATCTGGGCCTAGGGTTTTCCAGTTAGTGGCTTTTCACAACTTTGTTTCAATCTCTATGGCTGTTATTTCATCCCATATCCTGTACCTTTAAATTTCTTATTCTTTCTTTGACTTCTTCTATCCATTTAGCATCTTTGATATGTTCCACAGGATCTTCATAGATACTTCTATGTTATTAAAGAACACAAGATGATGCCTCATTGCTCAGTACTGGGTTTGGAGGGTGGCCTAATGGTTAAGGTGTTTGCCTTACAAACACAAGGTGCAGGGTTTGAGTCTCACAAGGGATAATTGGCTAAGCTTAAAATGGCTCAAAAGGGCAGTTAGCTTAGTACCAATCTATGAATCTATATCTATGAACCAACTGTCCCACCATTACAGAACACAAGGTGATACATCAGTGCTCAGTACTGTCCCACCATTAGAGAGCACAAGATGATACATCAGTGCTCATTACTGTCCCACCATTACAAAGCATGTGGTAATGCACCAGTGCTCAGTACTCTCCCACCATTACAGAACACAAGGTGATACATCAGAGTTTAGTATTCTCCTACCATAATGGAACACACAAAGTGGTGTACCAGTGCTCAGTACTGTCCCACAATTACAGCACACTAGGTGATGCATCAATCCACAGTACTGTTCCACCATTACAGAACAACAGGTGATGTGTCAGGGCTCAGTACTATCCCACCATTACACAACACAAAGTGAAAAATCAGTGATTACTACTGTTCCTCCATTACAGAACACAAGGTGATGCATCAGGGCTCAGCACTGTCCCTCCATCACAGAACACAATGTGATGCATCAATGTTCAGTACTGTCCCAACATTACTGAACCCAAGGTGGTGCAGCAGTGCTCAGTACTGTGCCATTATTACAGAGCACAACATGATGCATCAGTGTTCAGTACTGTCCCTCCATTACAGAACACATGGTGATGCATCAGTGCTCAGTGCTGTCACACCTTTACAGAACATATGGTGATGCATTAGTACTCAGTATTGTCCCACCATTACACAATACAAGGTGATGAATCAGTGCTCAGTACTGTCAAACCATTACAAAACATATGGTGATGCATCCATGCTCAGTCCTATCCCATCATTACAGAGCATAAGGTGATACATCAGTGCCCATTGCTGTCCCTCCATTACAGAACACAAAGTGTACTGTCCCACCATAACAGAGCACAATGTGATGCATCGGTGTTCAGTACTGTCCCAGCATTACAAAACACATGGTGATGCATCAGTGCTCGCTACTGTCCCACCATTACAGAACAGAAGGTAATGCATCAGTGATCAGTTCTGTCCCACCATTACAGAATACAAGGTGATGCATCAGTGCTCAGTACTGTCCCACCATTACAGAACAGAAGGTAATGCATCAGTGATCAGTTCTGTCCCACCATTACAGAATACAAGGTGATGCATCAGTGCTCAGTACTGTCCCACCAATACAGAACACAAGGTGATGCGACAGTGTTCAGAACTGTCCTACCATTACAGAATACAAGGGGATGCATTACTCCTCAGTACTCTCCCACCATTACAGAATACAAGATGATGCATCAGTGTTCAGTACTATCCCACCATTACAGAACACAAGATGATACATCAGAGCTCAGTACTGTTCCACCATTACAGAACACATGGTGATGCATCAATGCTCCCTATGTGCCACCATTACAGAACACAAGGTGGAGTGTCAGTGTCAGTACTATCCCACCATTACAGAACACATGGTGATGCATCAGAGCTAAGTACTCTCCCATTACAGAACACAAGGTGCTACATCTGTGATCAGTACTGTCCCACCATTAGAGAGCACAGGGTGACACAACATTGCTCATTACTGCCCCACCATAACTGAACACAGGGTGATGAATCAGTGCTCACTACTGTCCCACCATTACAGAACAGAAGGTGATGCATCAGAGCTCAGTACTGTCCCACCTTTACAGAATACAAGGTGGTGCATCAGTGCTCAGTACTGTCCCACCATTACAGAATACAAGGATATACAACAGTGCTCAGTACTGTTCCACCAATACAGAACAAAAGGTGATGTGACAGTGCTCAGAACTGTCCTACCATTACAGAATACAAGGGGATGCATTATTCCTCAGTACTCTCCCACCATTACAGAATACAAGGTGATGTATCAGTGCTCAGTAGTCTCCAACATTACAGAAACCAAGGTGATGCATCAGTGCTCAGTACTGTCCCACCATTACAGAACACAAGGTGATACATCAGAGCTCAGTACTGTTCCACCATTACAGAACACACAGTGATGCATCAATGCTCCCTATGTGCCACCATTACAGAACACAAGGTGGAGTGTCAGTGTCAGTACTTTCCCACCATTGCAGAACATGTGGTGATGCATCAGAGCTCAGTACTCTCCCATTACAGAACACAAGGTAGTGCGTCAGTGCTCAGTACTGTCCCACCATTACAGAACACAAGGTGCTACATCTGTGATCAGTACTGTCCCACCATTAGAGAGCACAAGGTGACACATCAGTGCTCATTACTGCCCCACCATTACAGAACACAAAGTGATGCATCAGTGCTCAGTATTTTCCCAACATTACAGAACTCAAGGTGATGCATCGGTGTGCACTACTGTCCCACCATTACAGAACACAAGGTGATACATCAGTCCTCAGTACTGTCCCACCATTACAGAACACAGGGTGATGCACCATTGCTCAGTACTCTCCCACCATTACAGAACAAACAAAGTGGTGTACCAGTGCTCAGTACTGTCCCACAATTACAGAACACAAGGTGATGCATTAGTACTGGGTACTGTGCAGCTATTACAGACCACAAAGTGAGACATCACTGCTCAGTACTGTCCAGCCATTACAGAGCCAAGGTAATGCATCAGTGTTCAGTATTTTCCCACCATTACAGAACACATGGTGCTGCATCAGTGCTCACTACTGTCCCACCATTACAGAACATAAGGTAATGCATCACTGCTCAGTACTGTCCCACCATTACAGAATACAAGGTGATGCAGCAGTGCTCAGTACTGTCCCACCATGCAATCCTATATCCACAAGAGGCTGTCATAGTAGACACTGCTGTCTATTATGTCAGACATCGCCCCAAAGATGTAGGGTCTTCCATCCATGTTCAACATGTAATGCCCTCCGTGACACTGACAATATGAACCACTACAGAGTGGACAGGGACATCATACCACAAGTAGTGGACATGTGTTGGCCTCATCTGCAGCCCCATAGAAATCATGTAATACCTATCCCTGTAGAAACTAAGGTTTGGGTGGCTTTACATATATTAGCTGTAAGGACCTTTCAGCAACCAACTGGGGACACAGCTGGGGCATCTCAGGTATGCATCTCTAGAGTACTACACCACCTCCTCAATGCCATACTTCAGCATGTGGGGGAACATATATGGTTCCCAAGTACCCCAGAGGAGACAACATACACTACGCAGAACTTCTGTGCCACAGCCCATTTCCCTGAGGTACTCAGGCCATAGACTGTACCCACATCAAAATAAACTCTTTCATGAGCAGGGAAGGAGGTACATGAACAATAATGGGTATCACTTCGTCGACCACCAGGTGGTCTGCAATCTGTGCAGACCACCCAAGCAGATTCCATGACTTACACATATGATATCTATTGACTTGTACCAAGTGCTTTCAAGGGGTGACTTCCCACAGGGGCATCTACTGAGGGATGTCAGATATACCTTAGAATATTGTCTCATGACCCCAATGAGAACTCCATATAACCCAACAGAGCAAGGTTTTAACCATGCCTCTTCTCAAACCAGAGACACCACAGAACATTTGTTTGGGCAAATGAAGTCATGATTTCACTGCCTGGATATATATGGTGGTGCCCTGCAATATGGCCCTGCCATCTGTGTCAGATTGCATACTGTGTGGGATATGTTACATAATATTATACTTAGAAAACAGTTACAGCAGAGGGGCCCAGTTCAGGGACCACAGTTCCCAGTATCACATGCAGTGGTAGTTGTGACACTAGAGGAGTCATGGGAGGAGATGACTATCCCTGAAGGAGGAGGGCACAATATACCATAGCACTAGCTAAGAGGGCAACAGATTGCACATAGCTTTAATATGTAAATATATAAGAGGTAAGCAGACAAAAACAGTAAAAGTGATGCATAATAAAACAGCAGATCACACTTATCCATGCATATGCTGGCCATTCTGTGCATCTGACATAGGCAGCCCAAGTCAGAATATTATAGGTACAGGGCAGTCATCATTTCCATAGGTGGTAGGGGAATATATGCTACATAAATGCAGTCCATCTTAAGAGTTACGTAAGGAACAATGATACATGCCAACACACAACAGACTGAACTGACTCATGCCTCAGATGAGACCACATTATGGTGGTATCATGTAGACTCGCCCCTCTGGGCACAATGTGTATGCTATTAACATTTCCGAAATGCAACAGTTACACAACAATCAAATGATGTGAACATCATGTTGATTTCTACACAAATCTGTGCTCATGCCTAAGCACCAAGGGAAAGACGGTATTGTGACACGGTCAGGCTCATATCTTCCAGGTCATTTAGTTAGAACTAATGTTATACCAATTTGTTGTTAAAGAGCCATGCTCCTAAAACCTACACATTGGAAAGGTCAGTGACATACTGCAGTGCTAAAAAATATTTTTTATGAAATCTATGTTACATATTTCTAAATGCTGTCACTATATCAAAATAATACTAAAAAAATATTTAATGTGAAGACTTCTGTGACATTCCAACTTGTAGCTGTATGAAGATGTCAGTAAAATGGTGAATATATTGAACATGAGTTCAGTAATTATTATGAGGCAGGTGCTCTGCAGTCTGTACATCACAAGCCACGCTAGCTGTAATCATAGAAATGGCCATAAAAAGTTCTAGTCAGTATTGACCATAATAGTGTTAGCAGGTAATGTAGGGACTGAGGTTTGCCATGTGGCATAGCTTACAGTACAGTTGGTGTAGAGGGCTAATGTTGTGAGCTGTACTTTTTGTGGTACAGGGTTTGATTCCATCGGCCCTTATTTCCCTACTATGTAACCTTGAGCAAGTCACTTAACCAGACAGCACTTCTGGGTCAACCCAGAAAAGGGACTCTGTACCCAGTGGGTCTATCTGCTTGGCAAATTATTAATATTATTATTATCATTATTATTATTGTTATTATTATTTTATTATTATTATTATTAGTATTATTATTATTATTATTGGTATTATTATTATTATTATTATCATCATTATTATTATTATTATTATTATTGTTATTGTTATTATTATATTATTATTATTATATTATTATTATTGTTATTATTATTGTTATTGTTATTATTATATTATTATTATATTATTATTATTAT
>NC_056748.1:155060650-155090650 GCF_019279795.1 Protopterus annectens | reverse complement strand
AGCATTCGGCAGTCATACCTCTATTGTCCATCTGCATGGGTGTCATGAAGTTTGCCACTTCTGTCTTAAGAAGTGTGAAGATGGCTTTGGAGAAGTTTTTTACGATGGTTTCCCTAATTGGGGGTGGGGGTGGGATGTGGATGTCTAGGCTGATTAGCTTGTGGTCGGATCTGACCAACGAGGAATTGACCTCTGGTGTGGAGCACCAGTTTCCCATGTTGGTAATGACTAGGTCTAGGATATTGCTGCCCCTGGTGGGGGTGTGAATAAGTTGATCCAAGGCATTGGAATTTATGAATTCTAGAAAACGTTGAGCAAAAGAGTTGGTACATGAGTAGTTTTCCCAGTTAATGGTGGGGTAGTTGAAATCGCCCATTATTAGGGTGTTGGGTTGTACCCTAATACTTTCCAGTGTATCAAGAAATGAGGAGTGTGAGTCCTGGGGCATGGTGGGGGGTCTGTAGCAAGCTACAATTTATATTGCGGTCTTGCCCAGAGTTAGTTGCACTTGGATAATCCCGGATGCATTATGCTGTGCAACTAGCCTGGAGGTGTGGATATCCTTAATGAATATGGACACACTTCTGCCTTTAGTGCTTCGTTCTGGCTTAGGTGGCCGAAAGGTGTGGTATGAATTGTAGCCTGGTAATGCAGGGGTGCTCTCTGGAGCTTTGAACCAGGTCTCTGTCACTGCACAGATGTCAATGTTCTCCATTTTTAGGTGTGCCTCGAGTGAGTGCATTTTGAGGTTTAGACTTCTAGCATTGAGTAGCATTGCCCTCATATTTTGCTTGCTTGTACCTGTTACTGTGGTGAATTTGTCATTTAAACCTTGCCTAAAAAAGGCACTATAGGGGTGGCAAGAGCCTTAGCCAGTATCCGGAATCCTAAGGGCAACAGGTGCAGGCCATCTCTGGCAAAGCATCGTGGTCTGTCAATCATGTCGTCCCAAGCAGACAAATACTGGATCCCCTTAGAATGACACCAGAAGCTTAGCCAATTGTTGAAGTCAATCATTTTGTCCTTGTACTGTGGTATCATTCTGGGTGATGGCAGGATGCTACTCAGGGTTAGAGTCATACCTGCCTGGGATACAAGATTGGAGAGCTCCTCCATGTCTCTTTTCATGTAGTCCAGGGAGGTACGTCTCAGGTCATTCACACCAACATGGACAATGACAGTGTCATATTTGTACTTATTGTCGAGTGACCTGAGTGCATGCATTATGTGGCGGATCCTGGCACCTGACAGGCAACTGACAGTAACTTTCTCCTTGTTTAGTCTAGTGAGTGGAACATCAGTGTGCCTGACTATAGAGTCACCTATGACTAGAGTGTTGGGTACGTTGTTATGCCTTGTGGGTTGTGGTTGAGTGGTACACTGAGTTTGTGGGCTATGTGTCATTTGGGTTGTGTTGGGGGGTGGAGTTTGCTTGAGCTAATGCTTTGGATGTCCCTGATGCTTGGGCAGGTTTTTATTGAGAGCCTCTGCGAATATAGGTGTGTGTTTTGTGTTTCTATGTGTGTGTTTTGGTGGTGTAGGTTTTGAGGGACTATGTGATGAGTGTGGTGTGGTGCAAGTGTTTACCTTCTCCTCTTGACTGTCTAGTCCAGTCTTGGGTGAAGAGAGCTTTGCTTCCAGTTTGGCTATATAAATGCATTTCTCACAGGTTGTAGTGTTGGGGGGTAGGAGGATAGGGTTGTCTGTGTACATGAGGCAATTGCTGCATTGCCCCAAGATGCCTAGATTCATCAGGTAGACAGGAGAAATCACTGGGAGCTGACCCTTAGTCATACCTGGATAAGTGCTTATTTATTAAGTACTAAAAACTGCTTTCCACTAGACAAGAGAGGAAAGTTGCGTGCTGTAGTAATTTGCAGCTTATGTAGTGCTTACAATGATTTCTGAACAAGTGCTGAGTTCAAAGAAACAGATCTGAGTGCTGAAACTAGAAAACTGGCTAGTTCTAAGAAACAAAACTAAGTTAGAAGGCTTCCATCCAACCCAGAAGGGCATGGGGCTCAGAATCCTACAAACAGTCTAGACCACTTAACAGGAATGGCAGGAAACGAGCTTAAATTTTTTTTTTTTTTTTTTTTACGTCCAGTTGGACACTCCCGGTCAACAAATGTAAATAAATAAATAAATATTTGTTTCATTGAATATTAACTGAATATTGTGCTCTCTCTCTCTCTCTCTGCAGTTTGTTTCCCACCCCGCCTCCCTAGTATTGTAGTTTTAAACTTAGTGGCTTTGTTATTGTCCACTCCTGCTGTAAATTTGTGTTTGGACATTCCTCCCAGACCCATCTCATTTTCTTACTCAGCTGAGTACAATGAGATCATTTGGGAAGGACTACCCCCTTGCTTCGTTGATTTCAGACACTCCTACCAGTACTTTATCATCAGCTCTATCTACTTGTGTACAGAGAGAGCATTTGGGAAGGGCAACCCCTGTAGTCTCTTAATCTTGTTCTGTTTCTTCCCTCTCCACTTAATAAAATAAAATACACTTTGTACAACTGCTCTTGCTGTAACTGTGTTCTACCTACTTTATTACCTTATTTTGATGTTCTGTGTGTTCTTAAATGCAGAACATTTGTTACTGCTTTGTTAGTAGCCTGGTTAAATTTATCTGCTATTCTAAGCATCTTAGTTTTGGTTTTAGCACCTGTCCTTCAGGCCAGTTACTTTACATTTAAAAAGGTTCTTGTGATTTACACTCTTGTGGACAAACCCTTATCCAAACCCGCTCTCCATAAGTCCATCAAATATTCAGAACACTATGTCTGGACATTTCCCACCAGTTTCTCCAGCCTGGTCAGCATTGGCATATTGAGACAGTGTAGCAGACAGTCTTCTTCTCCTAGCACATAATTCTTCTACTTATAAGAAATGCATCTACATCAGTAACCTGGAATCCATGCTCTCTCATGCCGCACTCAGTACTCGTGACAAAGAGGAGATTGCCAGCACAAACGCCACACCACCCACATCGCATAGCCAAGCACAACACACACCCAAACCTAACCAGCAGAGACATCCAAAACACACTTCCAAACATTCCACACACAACACCAAACACATCACACACAGTACACAACACACCAGTATCTCACAAACACAGCCCATTAGGCATAACAATAAACCAATGCAGCTCATAAGGCATAACAATAAACCAAATATACTAGTCACTGGTGACTCAATAGGGAGAAACACTGATGTCCCCCTCACCAGGCTTGACAAGGAGAAGGTCACAGTCAGTTTTCTGTCAGGTGCCAGAATCCACCACATCATGCATGCACTTAAGTCTCTCCACAACAGGTACAAGTACAACTCTGTCATTGTCCATGTTGGTGTGAATGACTTGAGATGTACCTCCCTGGACTATATGAAGAGAGATATGATTGAGCTCTCAGAGTATGTGTCCCAGGCAGGTATGACCCTAGCCCTCAGCAGCATCTTACATTCACCAAGAATGATACCACAATACCAAAAAAAATAATTGACTTCAACAATTGACTTAATTTCTTGTCTTTCAAGAGAATCCAGTATCTGTATGGCTGGGATGACATGGTTGATAGGCCTCAATGCTTTGTCAGAGAAGGCCTCCACCAGTCACCACAAGGGTTCCAAATCCTGACCAAGGCTCTTGCCTCCCCCATTGTGCCTTTTTTTAGGCTATGTCCCAGAGACAAATCTTACAACATAAAAGATCTGTCTTAACCTGAAAATGCACTCACTGTAGGCTCTCCTCACACTGGAAGATGCCGATGTCTGTGTGGTCATGGAAACTTGGTTCAGGGCTGCGGAGAGCACCCCTGCCTTACCAGGCTGTATCTCATGCCACACTTTCTGACCCCAAAATGAGGTCAGAAAGACTAAGGGTGGTGGAGTCTCTATCTTCATTAAGGAAAGGTACACCTCCAGGCTGGTTTGCCAGCATGACACACTGGAATTACTCCAGGTGCAACTTGACAGTTGGCAAGACACCCATCCAAGTTATAACCAGCTATAGACCCCCCTCCATGACTCAGGACACCCACTCCTCTTAGTTGGACCTACTTGACTCCATCAAGGTATATCCTAACACCCTGATCCTTGGTGACTTCAACTACCCCACCATAGACTGGGTGAACTATTCCTGCACTAATGCACTTACCTATTGATTCCTTGACTTCATTAGTTCTACTGCACTAGACCAGCTCATTTCATCCTCTACAAGGGGAGATAACATTCTGGACTTTGTTCTCATTAACATGGGTGCCTGCTGCACCACTCCCATAGTATGTTCTTCCCTGGTGAGATCAGATCATTGGTCTGTCTCATTCGAAGTTTCTATTCCCACCCAACTCCCCCCAGCCATAACCAGGCTAAAAACTTCTCAAAAGCTGACTACAACCTCCTAAGGTAGGATATTAGCAGCTTCACACCACTGCACCCCCTCAGAGGATGCAGACGACTATGCTGAACCATATGCCATTGCAGTATACAAGCACCTCTACAACTGCATGGACTGAGCCATACCCAACAGAACTAAAACCTGTTCCTCAAGGAAACACAAATCTGTCTGATGGGCATCCTGTATCAACAGGCTTTACAACAAAAGGAAGAAACTGCTGTCCAAGGGTAAAAAGAAGAAATTCCAAATGAGAAAAATTCCCTCCTCAGCTTCAACAAGCAAATTAGATCACTAGTGAAAACCTCCAAAGCCAATTATGAATTGAAACTAGCTTCCAAAATGAAGGGAAACTACAAACCACAAAGCCTTCTTCAGTTACATCAGGAACCTCCATGGCCAAGCCCTGGTTTGTTTCAAATTAGTACTTAACGGTACCATTAAACTGATCCTGTTGACTTAGCCAACCTGCTAGCTGATAGGTTCAGTGCAAACGTCATCCCCCTGTCTCCCCAAAGGCCCATTCAGCATCCCATATACTTATCTCACACCTCACATCTCCATAGATCAAGTGTTAAAGGCCCTATCCAAGGCAAAGAACATAACTTCCATGGGACCTGATAGTATCCCAGGCTGTATTCTGCACCATCTCCAGCAAGAACTAGCTTTGTCATTGAGCACCCAGTTCAACCACAGCCTAATTACAGACTACATTCCAGCAGAGTGGAGAACTGCCATTGTCATTGTCTTGCACAAAGTGGTGCTACTACTGACCCGGGAAACTATCGTGCCATTAGTTTGACAAGTCTGATCTGTAAAGCCATGGAGTGTATTATTATGGATCTCATAAACAAGGATATAGGCAATCTCCAAGCACTTGACCCCACCCAATTTGGATTCGTCAAGGCAGATCTTGTTTGTTGAACCTAGTTGACTTCTTTAAGACTGTCACCAAGGCCCTGGATGAGGGAAATTCAGTACATACAGCTTACCTTGACTTGGCCAAGGCCTTTGACACAATCCCCCACTCGGGCATCTTCGAAAAGCTAATGCAACTTGATGTAAATCCCTGTCTCATCAGAAGGTGGCCTACTGCCTCACTGATAGGACCTGCAAGGTCAAAATAGGTGCCACCTGCGACAGCAGACCTGTCACTAGTGGTGTTCCCCAGGGATCTGTCCTGGGATCCCTACTGTTTGGCATCTACATCTCAGAGGTCCAGGCAAAGACAAAGGGCCTGTGGCTGACCAAGTTTGCGGATGACTGTAAGTTGAGTGCTGTCACTGACTCCCCGAATGATGTTAACATACTGCAAGAGGAACTCATAGCAACAAATGACTGGTGCTAAAGTCATGGCCTTAAGTTAAACACAAAAAATGTATTATTATACCATTCGGCAAAAACACAGCCCCTACTGATTAGCACATCAACGGCAACCCCCTAAACACACAACCTGTGGTGAGAGACTTGGGTACTCAGGTTGACAACAATCTGACATTTGACCAACATGTAACAGCAGTAGTCAGAATATCCTTTTACTTGGTTCATCTCATAAGTAAAGAGAATCCATCCAGAAAAAAGGAGGTTATTCCCTCTCTGTACTCCTCCCTCCTTAGGCCTATAATTGAGTATAATGCCCCATTTGGTATGTACCTCTCCAAACACCTACATCAACTGGAAAGACCACAGAAATACTTCACAAAGAGTATCCCTGGCCTCCAACACCTGTCCTATGTGGACAGGCTCAAATTACTATTGCTCTACTCGGTATCATACATATTGCTCAGATGTGATCTGTGTCTTGCCTTCAAGGCAATATCAGACCCTGCCCTATTAGAGAAGCTTCATATCCATAAGTCTACTTCCTTGTGCAATACCCACTCAAAAGACCTAAATCTAATATGCGACATCAACAAAACCTGCTGCAGAGGCTATCCCATCTCTGGAAGAGACTTCCCATACACATCAAACAGAGTGCCTCGCTGACCTCTTCAAGCACAACCTTGATGCGTGGAGGGAAAACCACAAATTTGGCCCAGGGGTTCCACCTGTGTCCCTCACTGACAGGGACAACAGGTGCTGACTGAGGTTTCGTTTTTGGGGTAAACTCTTGGCTAGGCTTATAGAAACCCCAAGGTCATTAGTCTAGTAAACTCCTATGATCCTATGAACCTACTGGTACTTAAAAATGATAGATGCAGATTTTCAAAAAGTTTATTAACAGAAAAATTGAGTTCCTGTACAGTTTTGCAGGAGAAATGGACTCACTTATTTTTTTTTTTTTTATGTTTCCATGGGTGATATAAAAAAATATACTTTTGGTTGTCTTGAATGAATGGCTAACTTTAAGGGTTCATAATGATTGCATAGTCTATACTGGTGGGGGTCGTAGAAAAAGGACCATATACAGGATATGAAAAACTGGTGACATATCACTCTGTGTAACACAGATTACAAAATCTTGATGGAAGTTGTACAAGTTCAATTAAGATAAGTTATTAATAAATATATGATGACAAAAATGTTTGGTTTGCCAGGTAAACAAATGAAGGATCTTTTATTGTTAAACATGTAGTGTATGAAAAGCAGGCAAGAAGAGAAGGGGTACTTTTGGTATGTGATATAGCAAAGGCTTTTGATAGTTTAGATCACAAGCCATTATAGAACACATTACAGCAGTGTGGCTTTGGTATAAAGATGCACAGATTGATAAGTACAGTGAATAGTAGTTCAACGGTGTAATTTTAAATAAATGGTTAGAAAGGTACTGACATCGAGGGGTGGAGGGGAGTTATGCAGGAATGCCATTAAGTGGACATCTTTTTTACTGGTGATGAATGTTGTAATGAAGTAAATGGATGATAACTTTTTAGGGTGACAATGCGAGTTGGTTAAGGGAATGTAAATTCTGTGATTTTTAGTTTATGAAGATGATTTAATGCTAGTTTCTCAGAATAAGCTGTTATTGGCATATTTATGTGAGAAAATGGAAAAGACTTTAGGGAAACTAGGATTACAAATATATAAACTGTAAGGGACAGACATCGGGATGACGTATAGAATCTACTGAATTGGAAATAAAAGCTTTAGGTTTTACTTTTGGTGGATGACAAAGTCTTCAGAGAATATGTGAAAGTGTAATTTCAAAAATGAATGAAGGACAAAATTACCTTTTGGAAAACCGTTAAAATGTCATTTAGGAAGAAAGTATATTTAATAAATAGGAAACCTATGGAATTATGGTATCACATAGCTGGTCTTTTTATTTTGCCTAATGAAAGGGAAAAATAAATATTAGAATTTTTTTTTCATTTTTCTAGGGTTTCCAAATAAATCCCATTAAAGATATATATATATATATATATATATATATATATATATATATATATATATATATATATGATATATGTGTGTGTGTGTGTGTGTGTGTGTGTGTGTGTGTGTGTGTGCCATTCACATTACCGAATTTATGGTTCTCTGAATCTCAGAATAGCAGCTACTGTTTGCAGAAACTGCATTTTCCCAAACATTAACTTCACCAAAGTACAAAATGCTGAAAATACATTATTACAAAAATAACACACAAAAACACATTCTTTAACATTTTTGCAGTGGGGCAAGCCCCCCTGCACCCCCTATGTGTGGGCTGTGCCTCCCACACCCCCTTCAAATTATATATACCAACTCTGAGATTGCAATACAGTGGCAGAAAGGATACATTTCCCGATGTCCACTGTACTTTGATCTCCACTGAAATCAACAATCGCTCTTAAATTAACTTAACATTTACTAAATGCATCCTTCCTAAACCATGGCATACTTACCCCTTATCATAAATGCTGTAATATCCACCATGTTCCACAAGTGGCAAGGTGTACAAGAATGTACATAAACGCTGTACTCTTGCACTTGCTATACTACCTCCAACAATTTAATAACCTTGCTGAAATGAACATCAGTCTACTGGAATATCGGCAAAGTGCAGTTTTGGCAAACCTATTTTGAGATTCGGAGAACCGTAAATTCGAGATATATATATATATATATATATATATATATATATATATATATATATATATATATATATATATATATTATTATTATTAACAGTACCATTATTATTATTATTATTATTACATTATTATTATTACCATTACATATTATTACCAGTTGAAACATTATTACATTTCTCAACATTACTAACAGTTCGTTTCAGTTCACTGTTACTCAGTCCAGAGCGTTCATTAATTAAATTGTAGGTCCGTTCTCTGACTCCATCAATCCTTATATAGTCAGTCCTGCGCCAAGTGAAGACGTGTAATAATGTTTCATCTGGTAATAACATGATTGATATGAATGAGAAATGTAATAATGCTTTAACTGGTAATAACATGATTGATATGAATGAGAAATGTAATAATGCCTTAACTGGTAATAACATGATTGATATGAATGAGAAATGTAATAATGCCTTAACTGGTAATAACATGATTGATATGAATGAGAAATGTAATAATGCCTTAACTGGTAATAACATGATTGATATGAATGAGAAATGTAATAATGCCTTAACTGGTAATAACATGACTGATATGAATGAGAAATGTAATAATGCCTTAACTGGTAATAACATGATTGATATGAATGAGAAATGTAATAATGTTTCATCTGGTAATAACATGATTGATATGAATGAGAAATGTAATAATGCCTTAACTGGTAATAACATGATTGATATGAATGAGAAATGTAATAATGTTTCATCTGGTAATAACATGATTGATATGAATGAGAAATGTAATAATGTTTCATCTGGTAATAGCATGATTGATATGAATGTGAAGTTGAATGATGTCATAGTTTGCAAAGCATCACAATGGATATCTGTGAATATTGATACTCCTTCGAATATTAATGTAGAGGATAGGAATGTTAATTATTTAGATAATGGTGACATAGATCTAGGTACATCCAATACCAGTATGAAACTACCCAGTACCATTGTACATGAAGTCACTACGGTCACTTCCCCAAACCATGCCAATAGGGCTATAGAACAATTGCTTGTAGTTAGAAGAAAGGTAACCAGCATAGGGCATCATGAAGGAGCCAATGGATATACCCCTTTTCCCATCAACGACACATACCAGGGAAGGAGAAACAGGTCAGTGAGCAGGGGCAGACAAAAACGCAAGGGATCCGGGGAAGAACATATGAGCCCCACCCTCAAAAAAATGTAAGAGAAAATACCCAGACATTGATTTGGAACCTCTCAAATAGAGAGTTACCAACAGAAGAAATACAAGTCCTCAGTAAGGGACTCTCTTTTATACCCTCTGTAAAAAGAAATCTAACAGATCTTGTTATTGATACCAGGTCTTTTGGACGTAATGTACATCTTAAGTTAGATTACCAAGATCAATCTATGCCCAGTGAAGGTTGGCTGTATAAGAAACCCAGTACATATGTTCCAATATTACATCCTTTATTAGACACCTTTGTTAAACCTGCGGTGGTGGTGCTGCAGTAGCGTTGCTGCCTCACAGTAAGATGCTGTCCGGTTCAATTCTCAGCTAGAGCGTCTTCTGTGTGGAGTCATGCGTGAATGGGCGACCTTCTTTGAAGGTTGTGCGTCAGGCCTGGCAAACCGGTACATAAAAATCAACTGCCAATCATTAGCGGACTGAAGTTCTGCTGTGGCGACCCCTAACCGGGAAAAGCTGAAAGACACAAAGACATTAGATGCCTTTGTTAAAATGGTAGAAGATTTACATAAACTAAGTCATGACAATAGAAGAAGGAGAGATCAAGGTAATCTGACTCCCAGCCAGCGGGCTGCCATGGTTAAGTTGAAGAATGATAGAAACATCGCAATTAGGCCTGCTGATAAAGGAAGACCCATTGTGGTATTAGATAAAGTAGAATATGATAGAATAATGTCTTCAATGTTAAGTGACTACAGGTTTTATATTATTATACAGATGGAGGAAGTTGAACTACATGTCAGAAGGATATTCGGTATGTTAGAAGATCTCTTAAGAAGTAAACTGATTGAGTTAGACTTATCAGTTCTTTCTAGTGGTTAACCCATTGATTCCGGTCATTCAAGGGCTACCCAAGGGCCACAAAGACCCACTGAATCCTCCTATGAGGCCTATAGTGACAGGTAGAGGATGGGTCACTGAACCACTCTCTCTGTATGTGGTAAAACAGCTCAGACCTGTTGTAGATAAACTTGGGTATATATTGAGAGATACCAAACAGTTTTTGTTAGACTTGTATAGTAAAGTATCCACATTTTCAATGGCATCTGTTACAAACTTGTGACCTTGGATGTACAATCTTTATTCATGGTCATATCCGATCAGGAGGGGATAGAGAGTATACAAAGATGCCCGAGGGTGAACACTGATTATTCAGGTTCACATATTGATTTGGTATGTGCGTTTTTAGAAGTTATCTTAGAAAATAATATCTTTATGTTCAATGATGTTTTGTACATACAAAAGGATGGCGTAGCTATGGGCACTTCTTCTGCCAATAGCTACGCCAACCTAGTAACGGCTGATTGGGAAAAGGAGAAATTATTCCCATTAAACAGTTTTAAAATACATGTTATTTTTTATACACGTTTTGTCGATGACCTGTTTCTTCTATGGACAGGTACTGACATTGAGCTAGATTGTTTCTATGAGGAAGTCAACTCGTTGACACATTATTTGGGTTTTACTATGGAGAAATCTGATAACTGGATATCACTTTTGGATGTATTCATAGAAAAGTTAGATAATGGATTACTCAATACAGGAGTTTACAGGAAATCCTGTTATAAAAATTCACTTCTCCATAAAGTATGCATCCCAAGTCTGTGTTTAACAACATTATAAGGGGGCAAGCTATATGAGCGTCACGCTTAAATCCAAGTTTGGAAGGATTTGCGCATGAGATGGGTGGTTTACGTGAGAGGTTATTGGACAGATCTTACAGTTTATCAGAGATCACCACAGGTTTTGAGGGGATTCATTTGTTGAGAGATAATACTGCCTGTCCCTATTTTTCAGATAGGAGAATGAATGAAGGGCCCCCACATTTAGTAATTCTATGGTCAAAATATGCATGAATTATACACAGGACATTGGAAATATCAGAGATGTCTTACATAAAATTGGGGAGTTTTAATGGTAGACCCACAGCTAAAGGAAATTGTTGGTTCCAAACTTAGATTGTTATGTTATTCTAAGGGTCATGTTCCTATACCAGATGATCTTTTATTTGAAGGTACTAGATCATGTAATAGCTGTAAATATTGTGAGTTTATATCTAGTGATCCATTTTTCATACACCCCATTACAATGAAAAAGTTTAGATTCAAGACAACAGCTACTTGTGATACAAAGCATGTAGTTTATTTAGGTAAGTGTGTCACATGTAATGCATTCTATGTAGGTAAGACGGACAGATGCCTACAGGATCAGGGAACATCTTTATAATATTCGCATTTGATCTCCCAATAATGCTCTGTCCAAACGTGTCTCACACTCCAATGAACTACATAGTTTTAGATTTCAGGTATTGCAAGTTAATACACTGAATCTTAGAGGGGGTGACGTGAGGAACTATACTGAAACGACAGAGGTTAGTTGGATTATACGTTTAAGAGCTGACCAGAAACCAGGCCTCAATGACAAAGTGTCTATAAAACCTATTCTTAAAAGTAGGAGGTTGATGGTCAGATGAAATTGCACAATGCTACTATTTTACAGCTATTTCAGTTTCATTAAGTTATTGCAAATATATATTTTTTATATGTGATTTGTTTTTAGTTTTTTATAGTTCTTATATTTGTTTGTAATATATCATAAGTTTTTATATAGAAATGTTAAAAATTAGTGATTTTATATTCATTATTCATTAGCTATATTTGTTGTTAATTGGTTAATCTAGAAAGTGATGTCATTGGCAGATTAGCATAAATTTATGTCTTAAAATATTTTCGAAGTGAAAGGTCTGAGGAAGCCTCTCAGGGTGAAAGCACTAACCTTCGTTCTACTTGTAGACCAGTGAAGATTTCTTTGGATTATTTTCAGTCGTTCCTGCAATCGTTGGACTTTCATCTACATTCAGTTGTTTTGGATATATTGTTGATTTTTGTCAGCTTCTACAGCCTTGGAGTGCTCTGGTGCTTCGTGGTTCTGTACTTATAATTTATTTAGTATCTGGAGCACTTACTCCCTGGTCGAACCCTTTGCTTGTTATTTATATATGTATATATATATATATATATACTGAAAACAAAAACGGAACACCACTGCAGCCAGGACGATGTAAAAGAAAAGAAACGCAATTTATTTCAAGACCAAAACAGCGTTTTCGCTTCTAGAAAGCCAGAAGCTTCATCAGCAGTTGAAAGGATTAAAACCAAATGCATTTAAAACACAGTAACTGGCGCTTGTTGACGACATCATCACAAGCGCCACAATGTTGCTTAAAGGGGCAACGGTAACACTTAAAAGGGCAACAATAACAAGGAGAGCGGGTGGAAACAAATACATAGTGTGCCCTGTAACACTTATTTAAAAAATTCAACCATTCTAAAGTGAAGTGTGAAGCTAAAAAAAATTGTATATAGTGAGTGTCAAAAACCAAGAGCAACTAAATGTACTACTACATCGGGTCACCTGACAGGAGCAAACAATGAGAAAAAAGCTGCATATCCAAGGAAATCAATGTGTTAGGGTTGCTATTACTTTAGGCTATAGATAGAATAGAACACTGAGTGGGCTTAACCCTAGCAAAGCAAAATATGCAACATTGATCACTGTCCTTGGAGTTGACCAAAGGGGTAGGTTGGTACACCACTAAGAATAAAAAAGTATTATCTAAGGTAGCTCTTATATTTGAGAATAGCAGCAATGTTACAGTTTTCGTTTAGCCCAGGAAATGAAAAGGCGTCCAGTTGGAGTTGCCATTCGAGCTCACGAGTCTCAACAATGAGAGATTGTGGGCCACCTCTGATATCCATGCTGATATGATCAATGCCCAAGAACAGGAAGCTGTGGCCACTGTTGTTAAGAATGTGTTTTGCCAACGCGTTGTCGCTTTTCTTGTTGTTGATAGCATAGATGTGTTGGTATATACGGTCACAGAAGCGTCTATCCGTTTTACCAACATAGAAAGCTGCGCAGCATTGGCAAAAAGCTATGTATACTATGGCTTTTGTTTTACAATTGATTTTGTGATTGATGAAATATTTCCTCTCCCCAATGATGAAAGAGTTACCTACTCGCAGGTATCTGCACCATTTGCAACACCCACAAGTAGATGTGCCCTTTATTCTCGTCAAGTGTTCATGTTTCGTGTTTCTCTGTAACAAATCTTTGAGGTTATTACCCCTCCTGTAAGTGAAGATAGGAGATAAACCTAGCCTGTCGTGTAGCCCCGAATTCATGATAAAAAAACAGTTCTTCCTCATGATGGAACAAATATGCCCTGAGTTTGTGTTGAAGGCAGTAATAAAACTGGCCGAGAAGTCAGGGTCCTTATTGGTGTCCACAACAGTAGTATCCTGCCCACAAGATGGATCCAAAGGCAATGGATCCAATGTGTCTAATGGTCTTTCACTTGACGAGAGGGGAGATCTAGAGGAGAGAAGAGGTGTAAGAAAACCCTCCAAACGTTTAGAGGAGACTTCCACAGTCAAATCAATGACTAAGTCTAACGGGTATCCTCTGTTTAAGAAGAAGTCTTTAAGTAAGGCACATTCTTTTTTGAAGGCTTCATCGGTGCTGCACATACGGGCTGCCCTCACTAGTTGTCCCTTCACGATCGACCTCTTCTGTTTCCAGGGGTGACAACTTGAAAAATGCAAGAAGGAATTGCAGTAAGTGGTTTTCCTAAAAATGGAAGAGCAAAAGTTGTTGTTGAAATTGTCCTTTACCAGTTGTACATCCAAGTAGTCGATGACAGAGGAAGAGAAGTGGTGTGTAAATCTTAAAAAATCAGTTGTGGAATTCATATATGAAATGAGTTCCAGGGCTTCCTCCTCACCCCCTTCAAAAAGGATGAAAATGTCGTCCAAAAACCGTGTGTAGATTTTTGAACACCTGAGAAAAATAGGAGAATTGAATAGGAAAAATTTCTCCCAGTAGGCTACAAATAGGTTCGCAACACAACTGCCACACGGGGAACCCATTGCAATTCCTTTATTTTGCAAGAAGTATTGATTGTTGAACATGAAGAAATTAGAGGATAAGACAATGTCAAGCAAGACAGTGACAATATGAATGTCATTACTGGGAGCCCCAAGCATCAGTTCAATCCATTCAACCGCTTCTACGTGAGGGATAGAGGTGTACAAGTCCACCACGTCTATGGTCAAAAAGTTAAGATCAGCGTTGAATTGCACCTCGTTAATCAAGTTGAGGAATGCCCAAGAGTCTTTACAAATCTGCGGGATATATATAAATAATAGATATATGTATCTACCTTCATTAATCGAATTTACACTTACCTGAATCTGAAAAATGGAAGATGATTTCACCAAAACATTATTATTGTGAATCAATGGATCACCAGTATATTTTCTTGGCCACCAGGGTGAACTTGGCCCTTTTCCCCAGTGTAGTGCAATCTTGAAGTTGCTATAGTTAGTTGGGGGGTGTGGGAGTCAAATCCCCCCACTTTAATGGCTTTAATTTCTGTCTGGGTTTTTTTGTTTTTTGGAATTCAGCAAACCACAGAATAAAAACAGAAGAAAGTGAGCACTCCAAAGGACACCAAATTTATTCCACAAACAGTTAAGCGCTTTCCTCTCCACTACAGAGACTTCTTCAGAACAAAAAATTTACCTTACCCAACCAAGTTAAATACACCCATCAATTGTAAAATTAAACAACAATTAAAATTCTTAAAGCAATATCATAGCTTCCAATATGACATAATTCACCAACACATGTTTAAAAATCTTAAAAAACATAGTTTAACAAAATATTAGATTATGTAGGTTGTAGTAGATTATGTTTTTTTTTTCCAAGTTTAGAACCTATACCTACATCACACTGCAAATTTTCCCAGTGGTCATTTAACACCTCAATAATGGAATTAGCTATCCCATTATATGTAAGCACCAAGGGCAAGTTAAAATCATCAATTGATCTCTTACAACTGGCATTTCTAACAAATCCAAAACCCAAATTGGTTTGTATACCCCATGCTTGCACTTAAAAATAACCTCTTTGGTTAAATTTTCCAAAAGCCAGTAAGGATATCCCCTTTGCGTAAACATGTGACAAATGAAATCCAACTCAACCAAAAAATCAGCTTCAGAGCTAACCATCCTAGCTTCCCTTATCAATTGGGCTTTTACCACTCCTGTTTTTTTTTATATTCAGGGTGGCAACTCTCATAATCTAGATACTAATTAGAAAAAGTTGTTTTCCTATGTATTTTAGTTAAAAAAAACCCAAGTATGTATTTAGAAGAGACAAATGTATTAATAACATTCTTGAGGGGATGAGACCTACACACAAGATAAATAGAAGAGTGGGGAATTTCAAATGTAATGCCTGTTCTTTTTGTCCACATATATTTGAAACTGGTGATTATGTTAAAATTAATGGACGAAGGCTGCATATTAGCGGCCATTATAATTGTAATAGTAAAAGGGTGATTTATATGGCTAAGTGTCAGGAATGTCCCATTTTCTATATAGGTAAAACTAGTAGGAAATTAAAAACTAGAATGGGTGAACATTTAGGTGACATCAGGCATGGTAGGGCAACCAGTGCATTATCTAGACAATTGTTTTAAATTTTTGGTTTTGCAACACCTCAATGACGATGAAAAAGGGGGTATTTTGGATGTACATTTAGATGTATTGGAACTGAAATGGCAATTGTTTATGGATGCCTCTAGGTATCCAGGCATTAATGAAACTATTAGTATTGCCAGTATTCTTAAACTTGATCAAATTTCAGGTTAGTTTTTGGAGGGTTAGTTTTTAGGAACAATTTTGGCTTGTTAACCTATGTAATACATTTTTTTAAATACAAAATAATCTAATATTTTGTTAAACTATGTTTTTTTAAGATTTGTAAACATGTGTTGGTGAATTATGTCATACTGGAACCTATGATATTGCTTTAAGAATTTTAATTGTTGTTTAATTGAACAATTGATGGGTGTATTTAACTTGGTTGGGTAAGGTTATTTTTTTGTTCTGAAGAAGTCTCTGTAGTGGAGAGGAAAGCGCTTAACTGTTTGTGGAATAAATTTGGTGTCCTTTGGAGTGCTCACTTTCTTCTGTTTTTATTCTGTTTTTTTGTTTTTTCCCTGGTGGCCAAGTGGTTCATTTCACTTAGAAAAAATATCGGTGAAACATTGCTTTGCAATAATAAGGTTTCGGTGAAGTCGGTTTGATGTTTAGTGGTTCTGTTACATGAAAATTCGATTAATGAAAGTAGACCCATATATATATATATATATATATATATATATATATATATATATATATAAACACTTTAGAATCTCGAAATACTTAAATGTCAAATTTCAGTATCTCGAGACCAAAGTGTTGAATTTGCAGATGTGCAAAACTGCAGAATATCAAACCTGGAAACGTCGAACCCATGGTACTGACAGTGTGTTAGGTAAGTGTGGTGTTTTTAAGGGTTTTGGGGAGGGTTTATGTGTTTGTGAGTGTGTCAGGGTGTGTTATGTGTGGGTTAGGGTACTTAGGTGAGAGTGTGAGTGTGTCAGTGTTGAGAGTGGTGGTGTTTGTATATGTGTGCTGTGTGTTTGTGCGAGGGGAGTGTGGAATGTATGTTGGTGGATTTTGTGAGTGTTGGTGTTTAGTGTGACCTCGGAGTTAGTATATATAAGAAGGGGGGTGTGGGGGGGCAAACCACCTTGTATCCCCAAATTTGAGGGGCTGAACCCCATACCCTGCTACATATATTATGAGATTGAAACCTTAGCTAGTCAAATACCTAAAGGTTGATCTCTAAATAACGAAATGTAAAAATCGCGAATGGCCATTTCCACACAAGGAAACAATGCCATTGGCCAAACTAAAAAAAAAAAAGTTTGAAACAGAAATCAAGTAGGGGGCTTCACCCCCACACCCCCCAATGTGGGGAGCTGTGCCCCCCACACACACCCTAACTAAACCCACTCCGAGATTGCTCTACATTGTAAATAAGGCAAAATCCAAGTAATGGCCGAATAACTTGTTTCCCTGTGTGGAAACTGTAAATTAATTTTTGTTATTGTAGTTACTATGGTGCTGCTTACTGTGATGTATTTGAAGTCTTCTTAAGATACTCAGTCTTGCTGGCTGAATTCTGCTGAAATCAAAGTTGCATTCACAGTCTGTTGCATACAGAAACTTGCAGAATATACACTGATGAGAGAATATACTTTGCAGCATCAACTCAGAGCAGTAACAAATAACTTTTTATAACAAACCATACGGACTAACGTTGCAGCTCATGTACTGTTCTACTTTACTTCTTATATAGTACAGATGATGTGAGAGATATAACATTTACCTCAGGACAAATGTGTCCCTACCAATACCCCTAACATAACTGGATTTAATACAGACTTTATATATATTTTTAGCTAAACACACACCCTCTTGGTTTTGGAAAGATACTGCCTTGATGACGCAAATGCTGACACATCTGTTCTTGTGCAAATGCTGATAAATGCAGAAAAGCATATTTTTAAGGAAACACCTTGTGGATAAACTTTCTTAGAAAAGCATATTTGTCAAGGAAACGCCTTGTGGATAAACACATGTCCTGTTGTCCATTCTTTAAAAAAAGCAGATTTGTTTTTTTCTGATATATCCTGTTTTTTTTTTAACATTCTTGCCAAGTGTATAAGAAGTCAGCTTTCTTGATGTGTGTGTAATACACTCATAAACAAGTTACTTATTTGTTTAAGCCACAGTCATTTAGCATGGATGCTGATCACATATTGCTAAACTCTTTTTCTGCATTTAACAGAATTACTTTCAACCTTAATATTTTGTTGAACATATTCTTACAGAAACAGCCATTCGCGATTTTTATATTTCAATATTTAGTGATCGATCTTTAGGTATTTGACTACCTAAGATTTCGATCTCATGATATAGACCCTACATATATGTATCTTATGTCTGAGATTACTGTATCTTTGTGATGGGGAATTCTCCAAGAGACTGAACATATTACTCTAACTGCACTTAAATATTTGAAGTTGCAGGACTCGTATCATGAAGTCTGAAACTTGCAATGGAAATCTCAATGTGAATGGGAAGATCAGTGTGAAGGGAGGACATCTGTGTGGAGGAGGGCTGTCAAATATAAGGAAATAAAATAATTTAGAAAGTGCATAGAGTGTGTACAACATGTGCCACAGCATTCATGACCAAATGTTTATAAATATACAACTGCAGTTAGTATAGCCTACAGGAGGGAAAATTGATTTAGTTCCATTGGTGATTATTTATGTGATAGGTGCAGATACTGCCATAGCAATCATAGCAGCAGACCATCCAGTCATGCTAGCTCATCAAGCAAGGTAGTGATTTCAGCCACAGTTTCAGTAAATTTTCTTAACAATTAAGAAAGGATGAACAAATTCAGCATCAATGCAAACACACTTGACAAACTATGCCATTTCTTTTGACCCGTGGAAATACCTGGTGGCAAAGGTAGGCCAATACATTTGTAAATTACAATAACTGTTGCAGCCATCTTGGTAATAGATATTCTTCAAATACCCACAAGCAAAACAGCTGGCATATCCCAGGCACAGGCCAGTCACATCCTGCATTTGTTCCTGGATAGCCTGCTTATCCATGGAGAACAAACCACAAAGATTCCAGAGACATGAACAAATCAATCAGACGAAGTTAGAAAAGATTGGAAATAGAGAGATTAGATAAACAATTCACAAGGAAGCAATGGAAGGACATAAGTATGCCTCTCAAGTATACATTAAAGTCTAGAAGATTTTGTATTTTTGCTAGGAAGTGTTTGCATAGGTATTTTTATACCCGAAGCAGACTCCAAACAAGTTTTCCCCAGATTGGTAGCAAATATTGGAGGTGTGATGTGGAAGAAATAAGGAACTGAGAACATATGTTTTGGGAGTGTAATGAGTTGGCAGACTAATGAGTTGGCAGACTTCAAACATTCCCTACAGAGTAGTCTGTCAGGAATATTGTGTGAACAAACTGGTTTAAATAAGGATTTTTTTTTCCTTTCTCAAAAGTCAACCAACCGACTCCCTTCATTTTATTTTCACTTCTTCCCCCTTTTTTCCTTTCTCATAACTCAACCTGTTCACCTCTCACTGTTCTACTCTCTTCCTCTAATTCTTCCTGCCTCTCACCTCATGAAACTGAGTGCATGTATTCCTGCACTCCAAAGTATACTTATGTACTCCAAAATACTTGTCTTTTAATTTCATTCAATGCTTTGTTACAACACCTTGCTCAAATTTTGTTATTCTGTCTTATGTTACTGTGTTTTAGTAGTTTTTGAAAATTGTATTGTACTTAACTTTGTTGATATTAGCTTTGTAATATTTGGATATGGAGCTCTTCTCCCCGGGCCTCCATTGAAAACGGGCTCATTTTCAGTCCACCGGACTTTCCCAGTTAACAAACTGCAAATAAATAAATTAATTAATTAATTAATTATTTTTTGAACTGGGATACAAGATCTGAATTGCCTAGACATAGTAAGGCTGTGCTAAGTTTAATTCTGTTTGCTGCCATAAAAAAGCAATGACTAGAAAATGGAAATCAAAGTCTAAACCAACTGCATTTGAAGTATTAAATATTATAACAGATATAAAAGAAGGAAGTAGGATCTTTAGAAAGGGGTAGGAGCAAATTACATAGAAAAAAATGGAAATTATGGAACAATTTATGCAGAATAATGTTTTGGAGGAGGAATGAGATTTAAGGGAAGGCAAGAATTGAGCAATGTATATATTGTTGGATTGATGATAGTTATACAAAAACATATGATGTATAATGTTTGTAACTAGGAACATGTTAATATGGTTTGTTTTCTTTTATATAAATGTATGTTTGCCTATGTCTTAAGTGATAATTCAAAAAAAGGTGTTAAAAATGGATCCCAGAAACATAGACTAAGGACCCCCATAATTGCAGTTGCAGTTAAACTTTTTTTTCTAGAGGCTCCTTTAGCTGTTTAAATTTTTCATTTAAAAGCTCACTGCTGCTTTTCAGCTGTGAGAAACATTTCTGCAGTTTGTTTCTAAGTAGTGGGGATATTTGTAGCATTTCCATATTCAGGCTTGTATTTGGGCCAAGTGTTTGTGGAGGCTGTGTGTCTGAGCACATATTCAGGGACATCTTGGTTTAGCCAAAGCCATCAGGCATTTCAGTGAGAGAGAATTGTTTGAGGTCATTGGCTGACTGAGGTCACTTGGACTTCAGCTTAGACTAAGCACCTCATTGGTTCTTTTGAGATTTCTTTCTTAAAAGCTGTCTCAGGTTTCAACTTTCTGTTACCTAAGAAGTTCATTTGTGAGTGTTCTGCCATTTCACACTGAGCTTATCGATGGAAGGACACTGAGGAAACTCGGAGCTATAATATATAACATTAAGTATCCTGTTTTTTGTTTATTTTGTTCTTTATTTCTTTGTTATTTATAGCACTTTGTGTACTGTGTATTTTCTAGCTAGTTTCACTGTGTGTGAGGTATTAACTGGAAATTGTCCACTTTTATTAAGCATCTGTTGGGTTGTTTGTTTCTGATAACTTGTTGCAGTTAAATTCTTTTTTTCTAGAGGCTCCTTTAGCTGTTTAAAACTTTCATTTAAAGGCTCACTGCTGCTTTTCAGCTGTGAGAAACATTTCTGGAGTTTGTTTCTAAGTAGTGGGGATAGTTTTAGCATTTCCATATTCAGGCTTGTATTTGAGCCTAGTGTTTGTGGAGGCTGTGTGTCTGAGAACATATTCAGGGACATCTTGGTTTAGCCAAAGCTATTAGGCATTTCAGTGAGAGAGAATTGTTTGAGGTCATTGGCTGACTGAGGTCACCTGGACTACAGCTTAGACTAAGCACCTCATTGGTTCTTTTGAGATTTCTTCCTTAAAAGCTGTCTCAGGTTTCAACTTTCTGTTACCTAAGAAGTTCAGTTGTGAGTGTTCTGTCATTTCACACTGAGCTTATCGAAGGAAGGACACTGAGGAGACTCAGAGCTATAATATATAGCATTAAGTATCCTGTTTTTTGTTTATTTTGTTCTTTATTTCTTTGTTATTTATAGCACTTTGTGTACTGTGTATTTTTTCTAGCTAATTTCACTGTGTGTGAGGTATTAACTGGAAATTGTCCACTTTTATTAAGCATTTGTTGGGTTGTTTGTTTCTGATAAGTTGTTGCAGTTAAACTCTTTTTTCTAGAGGCTCCTTTAGCTGTTTAAAACTTTCATTGAAAGGCTCACTGCTGCTTTTCAGCTGTGAGAAACATTTCTGCAGTTTGTTTCTCACCCTCCCTTCCTGTTGGTATAGTGTTTTTATAGTTGGTGACTTTGCAGTTGCCCGCCCCTAGTGTAAATTTGATCTGGGACCCTCCTCCCAGTCTAGTGTCATTACCTCATTCTACCCAGTACAGGGAGAACATTTGAGAAGGCCAATCAGCTTAGTTTCTGCTACTCCTTTCTCTCTTTCCTTTCTCTCTTTCCACTTAAAAAAATGTATCTGCTTTTACTGTATTTGTGTTTCTTCCTACTTTATTTTGCTTTTCCGTCATCTTAAAAGTACTCAATTGTATTTATTACTGCTTGGTGTAACTCATTCTAAGCCTTTTAGTTTAAGCACTTGGGCTTCAGACCAATTGTTTTACATTAAGAAGGTTTGTGGTCTGCACTGTAGTGGCAGAACAGGTAGCTTACATCCTTCTAAGTTGGGAACTGCTGATTGAGGGCTCAGTGTCTTTTATTCTAAAAGTGTATTAGTTCTGGTTTAAGCACTTTGGCTTCAGGCCAGTTATTTTGCATTAAGAGGGTTCGTGGTCTACACTCTTGTGGGAGGAGGGGCTGGACTCTGCCCTTCTGAGCTGGGAATTTCTGGTTAAAGGCTTATAGTGCCTGCATATTTGAACTGTTTCTTACTGAAATTGGTACACCTTGTTTGCTATAGCATAGACTAGATCCAGGCCTGCTGAATCTAGCTTTGTTTGTATGCTTGTTGTTTGTTTGCTTGCTATTTCCCTCAAACCCTAATTCCACCTAAAACATGGCTTTTCAGCGCTTCTGTGGATCCCTAGTGATATCTGCATTGCTTACTGTACTTATTTCCTTGTTTCACTTGAAAGAAAGTTACTGTTTGTCATTTTTGCATTTAAGTTACCTGTAACACATTGCATTTAAGTTACCTGGCACTTGCTCACTAAGTCAGCACTAAAACATTAAAAGCACTACACCCTCACAAACTCCCCTTGAGTACCTTGTTCCCCATTGGCCCTTTTTTTCAATTATAAAGGAATTCCCAATACTATTCTAGCATGTCCAAAGGTCAGTTGTCAATCTCCCCTCTAGTCCAGCTGGTGAATCTGGGAATCTTGAGGCAATGTTACAACTGCCTCATGTACACAGACAACCCTCTCCTCCTCCCAACAAATTCCAACACATGTGAGAGATGCAATCATATAGCCAAACTGGAGGTTAAGCTCTCTTAACTCAGTACTGGCGTAACCAGTCAGGAGGAGAAGGAAACCACACTCACTACAATTCCAGTCTCACATAGACCTACCATAACAGCAAACCAAACACATAAACACACAAAAACATACTTGGAGGCTCTAAATAAAAATCTGCCTAAGCATCAGAGACCTCCAAAGCAGACACCCAAGCAACCGCTACCCCAAAACAAACCACGTGCAACACATAGCTCACAAAGCCAGTGTGCTGAACAGTCACAGCCCTTAAGGCTAAACAACACACCTGATACACTTGTAATAGGTGACTCTATCATCAGGCACACTGATGTCCCGCTCACCAGGCTGAACAAGGAGAAGGTCATGGTGAGCTGCCTGTCGGGTGCTAGGATCCGCCACATAACACAAGCACTCAGGTCACTCCAAGGCAAGTACAAATATGACTCAGTCATTGTCCATGCTGATGTGAATGACCTGAGACATACCTCCCTGTACTACATGAAAAGAGACATAGAGGAGATCTCTGAGCATGTGGCCCAGGCCGGTATGACCCTGACCTTGAGTAGCATCTGACCCTCACTATGAATGATGCCACAATATGAAGACAAGATGATCAATTTCAACAATTGGCTTAAGTATTGGTGTCATTCAAAGGGGGATCCAATGCCTGTCAGCCTGGGATGACATGCTGACAAGCCACGATGCTTCACTAGGGACGGCTTGCACATGTCACCCCTGGGCTTTCAGATATTGGCAAAGGCTCTTGCTACCCCCATAGTGCCTTTTTTAGGCAAGGCTCAAAAGACAAACCCACCTCCGTAGGTATCACAAGGGATAAGAAACTAAGAGTAATGCTACTCAACGCCAGAAGTCTAAACCTCAAGATGCACACACTCAAAACTCTCCTTAGCATGGAGAACATTGATATCTGTGCAGTAACAGAAACCTGGTTCAAGGCTCCCGAGAGCACCCCAGCACTACCAGGTTATACCTCATACCGTGCTTTTCAGCCCCAAAACTTGGACCGAACCACAAAAGGAGGGGGAGTATCAATATTCGTCAAAGATACTAACACCTCCAGGTTGGTGGCACAGCATGAAGCATCAGAGGCTATCCATGTGCAACTAACAGTGGGTAAAACTGCCTTCCAGTTTATAGCCTGCTACAGACCACCCTCCCAAACACAGGAACCCCACTCGGCCTTCCTGAGAACACTGGAAAATATGAAGGTCTCTCCAAACACCATTATATTGGGTGACTTCAACTACCCAAACATAGACTGGGAGCATTACTCTAGCTCCAACACCCTAGCCCAAAGGTTCCTAGAATTTATAAACTCAAATGCTATGGAACAACTTGTTACCACTACCACAAGAGGGGAAAACGTACTGGACCTGATCTTCACCAACATGGGGACTCTATGATCCAGACCAGAAGTGTATCCCTCACTGGTAAGATCAGACCATAAACTAATCTCACTGGATATTCACATCCTGACCCCACCCCCTGCCCAGAAAACCACAGTGAAAAACTTCTCTAAAGCAAATTTCACACTCCTCAAAACTGAGGTGGAATCCTTTAAAGCCCCCGGGCCTATGGAAAACACGGCCCAGACTGCAGAATCCTTTATAAACACATTCTATGAACAGCTTCAGGAATGCATGGATCATGCAATCCCAAATAAAACCAAGACCCAATCCTCCAAAGGCAAATGTCCTGTCTGGTGGACCCCAGCCATAAACAAATTATACAATAGAAGGAGGAAGCTACTACATGATAGAGCAAAATCCCAAAAAGGGAAGGCATCTCTGATTAGTATTAGCAAAAAACTATGGGCACTCATAAAATCATCTAAGGCCAGCTTCAAGAGAAAAATTGCACAGGACACTAAGGATAATCACAAGGCTTTCTTTAGTTATGTTAGGAACCTGGGTGGGAATTCCCAGATATGCTCAGAATTAGTCCAAAATGACAAAAATACACTGAACCCACAGACATTGCCAACATCCTAGCTGACAGGTTCAGCACAAACTTCTCCCCCCCTCCCCACCAAAAGGGAGAATATCTATCCCAGCAGAGTGCTGCCCCCCCTGACATCTCAGATGCCCAGGTAAGAGCCGCCCTCTCCAAAGCAAAAAACACAGCATTAATGGGACCAGATGGTGTCCCAGGCTGCGTCCTACATGAACTCCAAGAAGAGCTAAACCCAAACATAAAACTACTGTTCAATCTTAGCCTTACTAAAGGATATGTACCAAAGAGTGGCATACAGCAACAGTAATCCCTCTCCACAAAGGTGGTGCCTCAACAGATCCTGGAAACTATCGCCCCATAAGCCTGACTAGCTTGGTCTGCAAAGCTATGGAAAGGATCATCATGGACCTCATAAATAAAGATATTGGGGACCTACAGACACTGGATCCTACCCAGTTCGGCTTTGTTAAGGGCAGATCCTGCCTCTTAAACCTGGTTGATTTCTTTGAAACAGTCACCAAGACCATTGACGAGGGGAAGGTGGTCCACACAGTCTACCTGGACCTCACAAAAGCCTTCGATACAATACCCCACTCGGGCATTATAGATAAGCTCACCAGCTTAAATATAAACCCCTATGTCACTAGATGGGTTGCAAACTGGCTCAAGGACAGAACCCACATAGTTAGAATTGCTGGAGCCATGTCAGACTCCAAACCAGTTACAAGTGGCATCCCACAAGGCTCAGTCCTGGGACCTCTCTTGTTCGGTATATATTTCTCGGAGGTACAGGCAAACACGGAAGGACTGTGGCTGACCAAGTTTGCAGATTACTGCAAACTGGGTGCCATAATCAACTCTCCAGCCAACACAAGCATCCTCCAAATGGGCCTCATAGAAACAGACAATTGGTGCCAGAGCCATGGCCTCAAGCTAAATGCCAGAAAGTGTATAGTCATCCCCTTTGGTAAAAACAAAGTGCCCACAAATTACCACATAGGTGGTAATCCATTAAGTACAGAAGAAGTAATTAGGGACCTGGGGACCCAAGTTGATAGCAATCTCTCATTTGACAACCACGTGGCCAAAGTGGTTAGAAAAACATTTTATATAGCCCACCTAATCATGAAGGGATTCACATCTAGATCAGGGGAGGTCATCGTGCCTCTTTACTCATCCCTCATCAGGCCCATAAATGAGTACAATGCCCCTTTTGGGATGTACCTTACCAGACACCTGCAGCAACTGGAATGTCCCCAAAAGTACCTCACCAAGAGGATCAAAGGGCTCAAACAGATGCCATATGCTGCCCGGTTAAAGA
The DNA here is from genome assembly GCF_019279795.1 of Protopterus annectens. Taxonomy (NCBI): domain Eukaryota; kingdom Metazoa; phylum Chordata; order Ceratodontiformes; family Protopteridae; genus Protopterus; species Protopterus annectens. The sequence continues at coordinate 155,064,267 of NC_056748.1, read as the reverse complement.
AACTCCAGCTCTACTCAGTGGCATACTGCCTGCTCAGAGGCGATCTGTGCCTGGCGTATAAAGCCATGTCCAACCCGGAATTAATGGACATGCTGCACCTCAGAAAATCCAAATCCCATAGAGCTACGCGCTCGAGAGACTTGAACCTCAACACTGAAATAAATAGGACATGCTGGAGGGACAGATTCATAACCCAGAGGCTCCCTTCACTCTGGAATAAAATCCCAGTCCAGGTTAGGCAGAGTCCCTCATTGACTCTCTTCAAGAGGAATCTTGATGAGTGGATGGGAGATCATAGGTTTACCCCAGGTATCACTTTTGTGTCACTGTTAGACAGAGGCACAGTATACTAACCTCGAAAATGGGTGGCGAAAGCCAAACACACTCTGCCTAGGCTTATAAATGCCCTAGGGCAGATAGCCTAGTATGAACCTATGAACCTATGAACCTTTGAATTAGTGGGTTCCATGCAGTTTACCTCACATGAAGCATGTGGATGACGCACCCTTACTCATATACAGATCTGTTACAAATCATGTGGCTGCACATCTGAATAGTTATGGCTGGTGCACTGTCATGTGCCATGTGATCACAATATGTCCGCCCACAGCCCTGAGGATAACAATGATTCCAGTGTGTGGTACTACCAATACCACATGTCATACATCTGAAACTGGCTGAATCCATAATGGATGTCTGCTGAGCATTGCAAATTATCCAGTTGAACAACGGCTGATAAGAGTGGTAAGGTCTCCACAGATGTCTCCACAGGAGGCCTACAATCGTCCTCCATGTCATAGCGCAAGTATCATAGAGTGTTTATCTGCCAACCTCAACACACTATTTCATTGCTTGGATGACCCAGCTGATTTTTCATAGTATGCTACATACTATATAATGTGACACAAGGCAACCTAGCCACCAGTCTTGAGTATGACCCACCTGATGGAAAAGAGGACCTCCACCATCTCCTGTCAAGGTGTAGTACAGCATGCCAGTCACACAGCCAAAGCATTTCATCTTATTTAAAGTTATTAGCAAGAGTATGCACTGCTGTCCTCATTTTGCCATAAGGCATGAAGATAAATCATGCACCTGCAGATGCGCACGCATACTCACTCACACACACACACACACACACACACACACACACACACACACACACACACACACACACACACACACACGCACACACACACACACACACACACACACACACACACACACACACACACACACACACACACACACAAATAGCTGAGGACCACAAGTCTTACCATGATCTTCCTCACTACAACAGTCTGTCTGTGGTCTGCAGAAAATAAATAGACAAGGACTGGTATGCACCTACTATCATATGTGCTCATTGCCTTGGGATTCCAGTCTGCATGGGTGAGCTAATAACAGCCATAACACTCTGAATGCACCTTATCTCATCTGATCTTGGATGCTAAGTAGAGCTGGAGTGGTTAGTACTTGGATGTGAGACTGCCTGTGAATACCAGGTGCTGTAGGCTATTTTTTTTGGGTGTAGGGCTGGGGTGGTGGTATAATGGTTAAGGTGTTTACTTCACAGTCACAAGGTGCAAGGTTTGATTCTCACCTTTGAAAGGAAATTGGCTAGGCTTAAATAGTCCAAGGTCAGCTAGCCTAGTACTTAACTATGAACCTAATAACACCATTACCACTCCCAACATCTGGCACAGGAGGGACTGTGGCAACACATGTGGATAGCTGGAGTAATGGTGTATTTACAGATAGCGGTCTCCCCCAAGCAAATAATGACCATACCACTAGTTTTGATATTGGTGCTGTTGACAAAACAAATACATGAGATGACAGTGTTTACTTGTAGATGCTAGATGGTGCACATCTGAGTTTCTTGTTGCTGCATAGTATCCAACTGCATTGTATATGCACTATTTAACAACATAACTGGTTGCATGTATGCTCTTTACTAACTGTATTAGTACAATTCCTCTAATACTACAGACCAAATGCAGGATATCTTGTGAGACTGTCATTTATTTATTTAATATTTATTTACCAGGAAAGTCCAACTTGGAATGAGCCAATTTTCAGTAGAGGCCCAGGGAGAAACACTCCAGACACATGTCTTTCTTACATGAGAGGAAACTGGAGCACACAGACGAAACACACACAAATGCAGGGAAGACATGCAGACTCCACACAGAAGGCACCCCAGCTGAGAATCAAACCAGAGTACACAGAGGATACCCACACAAATGCAGGGAGGACAAGCAGAGTCCACACAACAGGCAACCCAGCCAAGAATCTATCTAGAGAGCTTTTTGCTGTGAGGCGACAACACTAACTGCTGCATGTATGTGGGAAGACATAGCACTAGCCAAACTCTGCAGCACTGCAGCTGTCTGTACCTGCACATACTATGCTTGAATACAACAGGACATCTTACCATGCCAGGACAGGTCATTGCCTGTGACAGTATCCCTGGCTCTGGCAGGTGCACCCCTATGATGCTTGACTGCCTGTGGGAGCATCATAATATGTCTAGTCCTAGGTTATAGTGGTGGTCCTGTGTCATCCATCTGGCTCTCATCGATATGTGATACAGAAACACCACTATTGTGAGGTCATGTTTGTTCAGGTGAGGTCGACAACCTTGCCTTATGTCTGAAAGCTCTACTTGACACAGATGAGCCTCATTCCCAAACAGACAATAACACAGTAGGCTCAGGATGCCCAGATTGTGGAGTTCTTTCTGCAGGTGCTGTTTCTCTCTGGTTCATGCACCTGCAGCAAATGCATTATCACCCCTGGTACTGGGGTCAGTGCACCAACTGCCATATAAGGTGCAAAAGTGCTAGAAGCACCCTGCTTGTATGTGGCCCCTCCAGGAGACAGTGAATGGAGGTTGAGACAGACGTGTCACTTATAGCATCTCTACAACACTGCATGTGTTTGACATGTTCATGTTTAAAGGATAAATGCACCCTGCAAAGGCATTGTTCGGTCATTAGAGGTGACAGGATTGGGTACACTTATAGGGATGATATCAGGAATACCTGCAAAGGTGTGCCCTGCAAAAAACAAAAGATATGTATGGCAGTGTGCAATCAAAAATCAGGAAGCAGCAACATATTGTAAATACTAGCCTTCATCAAGAGGAATGCCAGCATCAATCCCACCTTATATCAGTGACTGAGATTTCTGCCAGCTGGGCCCATAGCATTTTCTTCTCTGTCATCATCTGCAGCATATTAATAGACACTAATGGTTAGTCACTCTATGGTGGCCTAGAAGGACCAATACCTTCTTCACACAATCATATATATTGATAATCTTGCTACAGCACTCAGGACTCCGCCCTACATAAGCAATGTCCATAATCAGCTCTGACTACCACCTCTGCCTGACGAGAATGGAGAACACTGGACTGAGCAGTACCGTTGCAAGACAGTTAAGAGCTATGATAGAAGTGTAGTTTACACATGCGCTGCTGTAGTGATATTTTAAATCACAATCTCAAAGACTTGATTTCTCAATCAAGTGTTTTCCATTACCACTGAAAATAATGTCTTTCCCCCCTTGGAGGATGTAACTTAAGAATGTACAGGTACATGTGTGTATGTTCA